>NC_069504.1:592321540-592621540 GCF_027579735.1 Bombina bombina
AGAGAGGTTGTTTTGCTTTTACATGCCCCCCCCTTTTTCCTTCTTCTCCCCCCCTACCCATGGATGATAAAAGGTTCTTTCAAGATCATAATTATGAACAATATAGACTACCTTGCAGTAGATATCTTAGTCGTCATGGTTGATACAGGTTACTGTTATTTAAGTTTTTGAGGTTATGTTTAATTATTGCTACAGAATTGTTTTAAAAGGAAATACAATTAAAGAAAAATAAAATAAAAAGAACAGAATAAGGATTACTATGTTTAGTTAGATATCTGGACTGGATTTTTATGAAAATGGACGTACAACCATTTGAAGTATGCTATTCCTTCATAGATTGCACAAAAAAAAACGTCCATTCAATCCAGAACTGAACAGAATACTATGTAATTAATACTTCCTGTTTGTACAACGCATTGTTATTATATATCAGATGAATATGTCATATATATTTTTACATTTTCTGCTGTTCTAATAAAGAGAATGTAAAAAAAAGTGCAAAAGACAAATGAAGTCATATAAAAACAAAAACTTTTTTTTTTTTACAATTCTTCTGCTAAGGTGCCAAGAGTGTTTAAATCGAGCAACCTAGTACTTAAATAAATTAATAAATAATTAAATAAATAAAATACATTTTCTTTGTGAGTTATAGAGGTGCAATCATTCACTGTTGGAAAACAGATACAACAACAATAAACAAGTAAAAAACACCCTTCCCCCATATTCCTTTCATCTTCCATCTGTTTTACAGATAGGCACTTGGCAATAGTAAGCAGTAAAGCAGTATTAGATACAGGAGCAAGCAAAAGGTTCAGACAACACACTCACAGCCATGCAAGTTGAAAGGGACTTATATCAACTTCTTAATAGTGATGTCCCAAACTGTTCGCCGGAGAACAGTTCCCGGCGATCTTAGCTTGTTCGCGTTCGCCACGGCCGGTGAACATATGCGATGTTCGATCCGCCCCCTATTCGTCATCATTGAGGAAACTTTGACCCTGTATCTCACAGTCTGCAGACACATTTGAGCCAATCAGCAACAGACACTCCCTCCCAGACCCTCCCAGCTCCTGGGCAGCAGCCATTTTAGATTCATTATGATCCTGCATTCTTAGTGAGAGGAGGTTTAGTGCTGCTGCTGGTGATTTTCTAGGGAAATAGATAGCTAGGCTAGTGTATTCAGTGTCCACTTCAGTCCTGAAGGACTCATCTAATCTCTGCTGTAAGGACAGCACCCCAAAAAGCCCTTTTTAGGGCTAGAACTTCAGTCGTTTTTTTTTGGGGGGGGGGTTGTAATTTTATTTGCATTTTCCTGCCTGTCAGCCTGTGTGTGAGGCTCACAGCATATACTGTGATTAATTCTTCTGTGCCACCACTGATATCTGGTTAACATTAGTGTAAAAAAAAAAAATTACATAATTTTGCTAGTATAATCTAATTTCATTTTCCATCAGGCCTGTTTGTCAGGCCCACATCATATACTGTGATTAATAACTCTGTTTTCCACCACTTATATCTGGTGTAACATTAGTGTAAATTTAAAAAAAAACTAAAAACTTTTACATCAGTCTGCTATTGTTATTTAATTTTAGTTGCCAGGCCAGCGTGCCACTAGTGCCAGCCTGTGTAAGGGCCTAAGGGAACATTAGTGTAAATTTAAAAAAAAAATATCCTTTTACATCAGTCTGCTATTGTTATTTAATTTTAGTTACCAGGCCAGCGTGCCACTAGTGCCAGCCTGTGTAAGGGCCTAAGGGAACATTAGTGTAAATTTAAAAAAAAAAAAACTTTTACATCAGTCTGCTATTGTTATTTAATTTTAGTTGCCAGGCCAGTGTGCCACTAGTGCCAGCCTGTGTAAGGGCCTAAGGGAACATTAGTGTAAATTAAAAAAAAAAAACTTTTATATCAGTCTGCTATTGTTATTTAATTTTAGTTGCCAGGCCAGCGTGCCACTAGTGCCAGCCTGTGTAAGGGCCTAAGGGAACATTAGTGTAAATTTAAAAAAAAAAAAAACTTTTACATCATTTTGCTAGTGTAATCTAATTTCATTTTTCATCAGGCCTGTGTGTCAGGCCCACATCATATACTGTGCCTAATTGCTCTGTTTTCCACCACTTATATCTGGTGTAACATTAGTGTAATTTAAAAAAAAAAAAACGTTTACATCAGTCTGCTATTGTTATTTAATTTTAGTTGCCAGACCAGCGTGCCACTAGTGCCAGCCTGTTTGTCAGGCTCCCAGCATATACTGTGCCTACTTCCAACCTCAGTGTCACCACTCCTATCTGGTGTAACATTAGTTTAAATTTTGTAAAAAAAAACTTTTACATCAGTCTGCTAGTGTTATGTAATTGCAGTTGCCAGACCAGCCTGCCACTAGTGCCAGCCTGTGTGTCAGGCTCCCAGCATATACTGTGCCTACTTCCATCCTTAGTGCCACCACTCCTATCTGGTGTAACATTAGTGTATCTTTTTTTAAAAAAAAACTTTTACATCAGTCTTCTATTGTTATTTAATTTTAGTTGCCAGGCCAGCATGCCACTAGGGCCAGCCTGTGTAAGGGCCTAAGGGAACATTAGTGTAAATTTAAAAAAAAATAACTTTTACATCAGTCTGCTATTGTTATTTAATTTTAGTTGCCAGGCCAGCGTGCCACTAGTGCCAGCCTGTGTAAGGGCCTAAGGGAACATTAGTGTAAATTAAAAAAAAATTTTTTACATCAGTCTGCTATTGTTATTTAATTTTAGTTGCCAGGCCAGCGTGCCACTAGTGCCAGCCTGTGTAAGGGTCTAAGGGAACATTAGTGTAATTTTTTTTTTAAATTTTTTTTTACATCAGACTGCTATTGTTATTTAATTTTAGTTGCCAGGCCAGCGTGCCACTAGTGCCAGCCTGTGTAAGGGCCTAAGGGAACATTAGTGTAAATTAAAAAAAAATTTTTTACATCAGTCTGCTATTGTTATTTAATTTTAGTTGCCAGGCCAGCGTGCCACTAGTGCCAGCCTGTGTAAGGGCCTAAGGGAACATTAGTGTAAATTAAAAAAAAAAACTTTTACATCATTTTGCTAGTGTAATCTAATTTCATTTTCCATCAGGCCTGTGTGTTAGGCCCACAACATATACTGTGCCTAATTGCTCTGTTTTCCACCACTTATATCTGGTGTAACATTAGTGTAAATTTTTTTTAAAAAAACTTTTACATCAGTCTGCTATTGTTATTTAATTTTAGTTGCCAGGCCAGTGTGCCACTAGTGCCAGCCTGTGTAAGGGCCTAAGGGAACATTAGTGTACATTTTTTTAAAAAAAAACTTTTACATCAGTCTGCTATTGTTATTTAATTTTAGTTGCCAGGCCAGTGTGCCACTAGTGCCAGCCTGTGTAAGGGCCTAAGGGAATATTAGTGTAAATTTAAAAAAAAAAACTTTTACATCAGTCTGCTATTGTTATTTAATTTTAGTTGCCAGGCCAGCGTGCCACTAGTGCCAGCCTGTGTAAGGGCCTAAGGGAACATTAGTGTAAATTTAAAAAAAAAAAAACTTTTACATCATTTTGCTAGTGTAATCTAATTTCATTTTCCATCAGGCCTGTGTGTCAGGCCCACAGCATATACTGTGCCTAATTGCTCTGTTTTCCACCACTTATATCTGGTGTAACATTAGTGTACATTTTTAAAAAAAAAACGTTTACATCAGGCCTGTGTCTCAGGCCCACATCATATACTGTGCCTAATTGCTCTGTTTTCCACCACTTATATCTGGTGTAACATTAGTGTAATTTAAAAAAAAAAAAAAACTTTTACATCAGTCTGCTATTGTTATTTAATTTTAGTTGCCAGGCCAGCATGCCACTAGTGCCAGCCTGTGTGTCAGGCTCCCAGCATAAACTGTGCCTACTTCCATCCTCAGTGCCACCACTCCTATCTGGTGTAACATTAGTTTAAATTTTGTAAAAAAAACCTTTTATATCAGTCTGCTAGTGTTATTTATTTGCAGTTGCCAGGCCAGCCTGCCACTAGTGCCAGCCTGTGTGTCAGACTCCCAGCATAAACTGTGCCTACTTCCATCCTCAGTGCCACCACTCCTATCTGGTGTAACATTAGTTTAAATTTTGTAAAAAAAACCTTTTATATCAGTCTGCTAGTGTTATTTATTTGCAGTTGCCAGGCCAGCCTGCCACTAGTGCCAGCCTGTGTGTCAGGCTCCCAGCATATACTGTGCCTACTTCCATCCTCAGTGCCACTACTCATATCTGGTGTAACATTTACATCAGTCTGCTAGTGCTATTTAATTGCAGTTGCCTGTCTGCCAGGGTGTGTGCCAGGCCCACTTTCCAACTAGTGCCACAAATCATATTTATTATAACAGTAGTGTAAATATTTTAAATAAAAACTTTTTTGACTGTGAAACATCAGTCTGTTAGTGTAATCTAATTGTAGTTGCCTGCCTACCAGCGTGTGTGCCAGGCCCACTTGCCAAGTTAGTGGCACCACTCATATTTGTTGTAACAGTAGTGTAAATATTTAATAAAAAAAAATTTCGACTGTGAATCATCAGTCTGCTAGTGCAATTGAATTGCAGTTGCTTGCCTGCCAGCGTGTGTGCCAGGCCCACTTGCCAACTAGTGCCACCAATCATATTTGTTATAACAGTATTGTAAATATTTAAAAAAAAAAACTTTTTTGACTGTGAAACATCAGTCAGCTAGTGTAATCTAATTGTAGTTGCCTGCCTTCCAGCGTGTGTGCCAGGCCCACTTGCCAACTAGTGAGACCAATCATATTTGTTAGAACAGTAGTGTAAATATTTAATTAAAAAAAATATTTGACTGTGAAACATCAGTCTGCTATTGTAATCTAATTGAAGTTGCCTGCCTGCCAGCGTGTGTGCCAGGCCCACTTGTCAAGTTAGTGGCACCACTGATATTTGTTGTAACAGTATTGTAAATATTTAAAAAAAAAACTTTTTTGACTGTGAAACATCAGTCAGCTAGTGCAATCTAATTGCAGCTTTGAAATGTGGTAGGGGATAGTAGGAGTTAGTCGGTGGTAGATATTGTACCTATTATATAAATCATAAAGGGTATATAATATACCAGTACTTATTAGTCACTTATAATAGTTAAGGTACACATCTAATGTGGATTCTTAGAGAGCAGAACTAAACAACTAGGAATACTAATTGTACAAAGAAAATACACTTAGGATTGATAGAAAAGAATACCACAAAAAAATAAATTTCTTTAACTCCAATTAATTATATAAATGTGGAATTACTCTATTTTTTTAAAATGTTCCATTACATTCATACTTTAATACTTTATTATAACAACTAGGAACAAACATTCACACAGAAGTAGCCTGAAAGAGTTAAAAACACTTAAACCCAGTTAAATAGGATTGGTATAATGAACAGTGCTATATATATTTAGCCTGATGCCCACAACAATATAGTGAAAGATAAGCTAAGCCCTTACAATCCGAGGGCTATTTTACTTTTAAATTCTTATATTTTTAAGGTAAATAGTAGGCACCAGGAATCAGCAAATATTCAGGTAGATAAAGGTTCTTATTTTAAACTAGGCAAGCAGTTAAAAAGCGACAGACAGGAGAGAACTAGCTTCTCCTGCTGGACCCCTAGTAAACAGTAGTGTAAATATTTAAATTAAAAATATTTTTTGACTGTGAAACATCAGTCTGCTATTGTAATCTTATTGCATTTGCCTGCCTGCCAGCGTGTGTGCCAGGCCCACTTGCCAAGTTAGTGGCACCACTCATATTTGTTGTAACAGTAGTTTAAATATTAAAAAATAAACATTTTTGACTGTGAAACATCAGTCTGCTTTTTTGTGTCAGGCTCACAGCGTATAATGTGCCCACTTGCCCAGTGCCACCATTCATATCTTGTTTAATAGTAGTGTAAGTGTACATTTAAAAAAAAAAAAACTTTTTGGATTGTGAAACATCAGTCTGCTTTTTTGTGTCAGGCTCACAGCGTATACTGTGCCCACTTGCCCAGTGGCACCACTCATATTTTGTTTAATAGTAGTGTAAGTGTACATGTTAAAAAAAATGACAGGCAGAGGCAGACCACCCCGCAGGTGCCGTCGTGGGCGTGGTGCTGTGATTCCCTTTGACCCTACAACTATGCACTGTGTTCAGAGGCCACGTGCCATGAACGTGAAAAGTTCTGAGGAGGACCTAGTTGAATGGCTAACACAGGACACCCAATCTTCTACAGCTTCCGCTCCTAACCTTGACGCACCATCCACCTCCAGCTTAGCTTCAGGCACCTCTCAAGTGACCAGTGCCACTCGCCCGCCTGCCGCCACCACCAACACTAGCACCACAGCCGCTTCACTTGATCTGTCAGAGGAGTTATTGACACATCAGTTGGAAGAAATGAGTGATGCGCAACCATCATTGACAGAGGATGTAGATAACAGTGATATGTCTCAGTGAGGCAGCATTACAGACATGGACATACGGTGTGATGATGATGGTGATGTTGTACCCACTGCTGCTTCCTTTGTTGATTTGTCAGATACAAGTGAAGCGGTTGATGATGATGCATCCATGGATGTCACGTGGGTGCCCACTAGAAGAGAAGAAAAAGAGGGGGAAAGTTCAGATGGGGAGACAGAGAGGAGGAGGAGGAGGAGACGAGTTGGAAGCAGGGGGAGGTCGTAGCAAAGAGCTAGTGGCACAGTCAGACAGGATGCATCGGCACCCGGGGTCAGCCAGACAGCACGCCAATCAACGCATTCTGTTGCCACCACCAGAATGCTGTCATCGCAGAGCTCAGCAGTGTGGCATTTTTTTTTGTGTGTCTGCCTCTGACAACAGCGATGCCATTTGCAACCTGTGCCAAAAGAAACTGAGTCGTGGAAAGTCCAACACCCACCTAGGTACAACTGCTTTGCGAAGGCACATGATCTCACATCACAAATGCCGATGGGATGAACACATGAGTAGAAGCAGCACACAAACTCAAAGCCGCCATCCTCCTCCTGGTCCAGCATCTTCAGCCACGTCAACCACTGCTGTCCTCCTTGCCCCCTCTCAACCATCTGCCACTCAGTCTCTCTTATGTAGCAGTTCCTGGTCATCTACCCACAGTCAGGTGTCTGTCAAGGACATGTTTGAGTGTAAGAAGCCAATTTCTCAAAGTCACCCACTTGACCGGTGTCTGACAGCTGGTTTGTCTGAACTCTTAGCCCACCAGCTTTTACCATACAAGCTGGTGAAGTCTGAGGCGTTAAAAAAAATTGTATCTATTGGGACACCGCAGTGGAAGGTACCTGGCCGAAACTTCTTTTCACAAAAGGCAATCCCCAACCTGTACTCGATTGTGCGAAAGGAAGTAATGGCATGTCTGGCACACAGCGTTGGGGCAAGAGTCCATCTGACCATTGATAGCTGGTCTGCAAAGCATGGTCAGGGCAGGTATATCACCTACACTGCACATTGGGTAAACCTGCTGATGGTTGACAAGCATGGAATGCGTGGCTCTGCAGAGGAGTTGGTGACACCGCCACAACTTGCAGGCAGCCCTGCTGCTACCTCCTCTACTCCTCCTACTCCATCCACTTCCATAACCTCTTCCTCGGCTGAGTCCTCTTCTGCTGCTGCGTCTTGCTCCACATCAACGGCACCCCCTCAGCTCCCCAGGAACTATTCAACATCCCGGATACGGCAGTGTTACGTCGTCTTGGGGTTGACTTGCCTGAAAGCCGAGAGTCACACCGCACCAGCACTCCTGTCCGCAATGAACGCACAGGTGGATCAGTGGCTGACTCCGCACCAACTGGAGATTGGCAAAGTTTTTTCTGACAATGGAAGTTGACACCTGTGCCGTGCATGGCACATGTGTGTAATCTGATTGTACAACGCTTTGTGCATAAGTACCCAGGCTTACAGGACGTCCTGAAGCAGGCCAGGAAGGTGTGTGGCCATTTCAGGCGTTCCTTCATGACCATGGCGCACTTGTCCGATATCCAGCGGCGAAACAACCTGCCAGTGAGGCGCTTGATTTGCGACAACCCGACACATTGGAATTCAACACTCCTAATGTTTGACCGCCTGCTACAACAAGAAAAAGCTGTTAACGAGTATTTGTATGACCGGGGTGCTAGGACATCTTCTGGGGAGCTGGGGATTTTTTGCCACGTTACTGGATGCTCATGTGCAATGCCTGTAGGCTTATGCGTCCTTTTGAGGAGGTGACAAACCTAGTCAGTCGCACCAAAGGCACCATCAGCGACATCATACCATTTGTTTTCTTCCTGGAGTGAGCCCTGCGAAGAGTGCTGGATCAGGCCGTAGATGAGCGTGAAGAGGAAGAGTTGTAGTCTCCATCACCACCAGAAACAGCCTTATCAGCATCACTTGCTGGACCAGCGGCAACGCAGGAAGAGGATTGTGAGGAAGAGGAGTAAGAGGAGGAATGTGGCTTTGAGGAGGAGGAGGAAGACCAAGCACAACAGGCATCCCAGAGTGCTCGTTGTTGTCACCTATCTGGTACCCGTGGTGTTGTACGTGGCTGGGGGGAAGAAGATACCTTCAGTGAGATCAGTGAGTACGAGGAACGGGACATGATTAGCTCGGCATCCAACCTTGTGCAAATGGGGTCTTTCATGCTGTCGTGCCTGTTGAGGGACCCTCGTATAAAAAAAGCTGAAGGAGAACGACCTGTACTGGGTGTCCACGCTACTAGACCCCCGTATAAGCATAAAGTTACTGAAATGTTACCGAATTCACGCAAGTCGGAAAGGATGGAGCAGTTCAAAAATAAATTAAAAAGTATGCTTTACACAGCGTATAAGGGTGATGTCACAGCACAGCGGGAATCTAACAGGGGAAGAGATGAAAGTAATCCTCCTCCTCCTCCCACGACCACGCCGGCAAGGACAGGATGCTTTCCAGACGTGTTGTTGATGGAGGACATGCGGACCTTTTTAACTCCTATGCATCGTCACAGCCCTTCGGGATCCAGCCTCAGAGAAAGACTCAACCGACAGGTAGCAGACTACCTAGCATTAACTGCGGATCTCGACACTCTGAGGAGCGTTGGACCCCTTGACTACTGGGTGTGCAGGCTTGACCTGTGGCCTGAGCTATCCCAATTTGCAATCGAACTTCTGGCCTGCCACGCTTCAAGTGTCCTGTCAGAAAGGACCTTCAGTGCAGCAGGAGGTATTGTCACTGAGAAGAGAAGTCGCCTAGGGAAAAAAAGTCTTGATTATCTCACCTTTATTAAAATGAATGAGGGATGGATCCCGAAGGGACTGACATTGTGCGATACATTAGAGTAAAAAAGGCCTGATGAGATGAGCTGCCTTGGGCTACAAATGGTACCCATTGCTGTATTTTATCTTCGAATGGCGGATGACTTGCGTGACTTATTCGCCAACAACTAGGGTTCAAGCAGCAATGTTTTAGGGCACTTTCTAACTGTCAAACAATCATCAATTTTTCTGGCAGCGGCTGCAAAAATACCTAATTTTTCTGGCAGTTTTACATGCCTAATTTTTCTGGCCTCTGGTGCTGCACTGTGGCTATAAAACCCAAACCAAAAAAAAGGCACATAACAGTGATTAAACTGTTAAGAATAGTACTACTTAACACACCACTCATATCTGGTGACACAGTACATTGCATGCGCAGTGCCCCAAATTTGAAGTAGGAGGACCGACCAAGAATCTTTTTCCATCTCCCGGTTCCTAAAAATTATCTCCGGGTTCCTAAAATCGATGCCATACCTGTACTCTATTGTGCAAAAGGATGGCATATGTGGTGTTTCATGCTGTTGGGCCTGTTGAGGGTCGGGGACCCTCATATAAAAAGGCTGAAGGAGAATGACCTTTACTGGGTGTCCAAGCATCTTTTTCCATCTCCTGGTTCCTAAAAATTATCTCCGGGTTCCTAAAATCGATGCCATACCTGTACTGGATTGTTCAAAAGGATGGCATATGTGGTGTTTCATGCTGTTGTTTCTGTTGAGGGTCGGGGACCCTCATATAAAAGGCTGAAGGAGAACGACTTGTACTGGGTGTCCAAGCATCTTTTTCCATCTCCTGGTTCCTAAAAATTATCTCCGGGTTCCTAAAATCGATGCCATACCTGTACTCGATTGTGCAAAAGGATGGCATATGTGGTATTTCATGCTGTGGTGCCTGTTGAGGGTCGGGGACCCAAGTATTAAAAGGCTGAAGGAGAACGACCTATACTGGGTGTCCAACATCTTTTTGCATCTCCCGGTTCCTAAAAATGTTCTCTGCGTTCCTAAAATTGGTGCCATACCTGTACTCTATTGTGCAAAAGGATGGCATATGTGGTATATCATGCTGTTGTGCCTGTTGAGGGTTGGGGACACAAGTATAAAAAGGCTGAAGGAGAACGACCTGTACTGGGTGTCCAAGCATCTTTTTCCATCTTTTGGTTCCTAAAAATTATCTCCGGGTTCCTAAAATCGATGCCATACCTGTACTCTATTGTGCAAAAGGATGGCATATGTGGTGTTTAATGCTGTTGTTTCTGTTGAGGGTCGGGGACCCAAGTATAAAAAGGCTGAAGGAGAACGACCTGTACTGTGTGTCCAAGCATCTTTTTCCATCTCCCGGTTCCTAAAAATTATCTCCGGGTTCCTAAAATTGATGCCATACCTGTACTCTATTGTGCAAAAGGATGGCATATGTGGTATTTCATGCTGTTGTGCCTGTTGAGGGTTGGGGACCCAAGTATAAAAAGGCTGAAGGAGAACGACCTGTACTGGTTGTCCAAGCATCTTTTTCCATCTCCTGGTTCCTATAAATTATCTCCGGGTTCCTAAAATCGATGCCATACCTGTACTCTATTGTGCAAAAGGATGGCATATGTGGTATTTCATGCTGTTGTGCCTGTTGAGGGTCTGGGACCCAAGTATAAAAAGGCTGAAGGAGAACGACCTGTACTGTGTGTCCAAAAATCTTTTTCCATCTCCCGGATGTAGCGGTACTCCACTAGGGGGTCTCCCTTCCTCTGTCCAAACCCAGGGGCGGCCACCGGATAGTTGGACCAGAGATATAGTTGCTGATACCGGGGTCAAGCCAGCGGGTGTATCTCCCCCAGCTGGGCTGGTCTCAGTGGACTCCCAGTCAGGTAGCGTCCTCTCTGCCCTGCAGCTCTTTCTTGGCAGGTATCGTCCCCTCTGCCTGTCTGCTTCTAGGCAGAAATAAATCCCCCTGCCAGGCTGCTTCTTGGCAGGAATAGCTCCCTATGCCTCCAAATAGTGGGACCAGGGCTATCGTGGCTGAGACCAGGGTCAAGCCAGCGGCTGTATCTCCCCCAGCTGGGCTGCTCTCAGTGGGCTCCCAGGCAGGTAGCGTCCCCTCTGCCTGTCTGCTTCTAGGCAGGAATAGATCCCTCTGCCTCACTGCACACTTCCAGCAGGTAGCGTGCCCTCTGGTTTCTTATAGGCAGGAATCGATCCCTCTGCTTTGCTGCTCCTTTCAGGCAGGCCAGCTCTTTTCATACAGGCCCACAGACTCTGTAACAGAATGCAGGGTCAGAACCTCTGCAACTGGTATACCTGAAAGAATCAGACAGCACAAAAAGGCAATCCCGGACACCAACCTGTACTCGATTGTGCAAAAGGAAGTAACCTTACCATGGGTCCCAGAGCGCATGTTTTATTGTTATACTCTGTCAGGGAAATTATATAACTATCAATCGTATCAATCAAATATATATTGCATCTATTGATCTCTGTAATTCGTATCTATCAAATGTATATTGCATCTCTTGATCTCTGTAATTCGTATCGATCAAATGTATATTGCATCTTTTGATCTATGTTATTCGTACCTATAAAATGTATTTTGCATCTATTGATCTATGTAATCTATGGATCTATCTATCAAATCTATCGATCTCGTGGCTGGACTGTTTTGTTACAGCAACTTGTGTTTCGGCCAAATTTGAAGTAGGAGGAAAGACCAAGCATCTTCTTCCATCTCCCTGTTCCGAAAATCAAGGCCATATAGATCTCCCCCGATAGGGGGAGTTACAGGTATTAAACTGGTAAGAATAGTACTACTTAGTTCTTAACACACCAAGGGTCCCAGACCGCATGTTTTATTGTTATACTCTGTCAGGGAAATTATATAACTATCAATCGTATCAATAAAATATATATTGCATCTATTGATCTCTGTAATTCGTATCGATCAAATGTATATTGCATCTTTTGATCTATGTAATTCGTAACTATCAAATGTATATTGCATCTTTTGATCCATGTAATTTGTATCTATCAAATGTATATTGCATCTTTTGATCTCTGTAATTCGTATTGATCAAATGTATATTGCATCTTTTGATCTATGTGGCCGGACTGTTTTGTGACAGCAACTTGTGTTTCGGCCAAATTTGAAGTAGAAGGACAGACCAAGCATCTTCTTCCATCTCCCTGTTCCGAAAATCAAGGCCATATAGACCGATAGGGGGAGAAACAGGTATTAAACTGCTAAGAATAGTACTACTTAGTGCTTAACACACCACGGGTCCCAGACCGCATGTTTTATTGTTATACTCTGTCAGGGAAATTATGTAACTATCAATCGTATCAATCAAATATATATTGCATCTATTGATCTCTGTAATTCGTATCGATCAAATGTATATTGCATCTTTTGATCTATGTAATTCGTACCTATCAAATGTATATTGCATCTTTTGATCTATGTAATTCATATCTATCAAATGTATATTGCATCTTTTGATCTGCCTTGCTGCTCCTTTCAGGCAGGCCAGCTCTTTGCATAGAGGCCCACAGACTCTGTAACAGATCTCTCTTGCAGGGAGAGGTGCAGCCATAATGCAGTGTCAGAACCTCTGCAACTGGTATACTTGATTGTGCAAAAGGAAGTAACCTTACCATGGGTCTCAGACCGCATGTTTTATTGTTATACTCTATCAGGGAAATTATATAACTATCAATCGTATCAATCAAATATGTATTGCATCTATTGATCTCTGTAATTCGTATCTATCAAATATATATTGCATCTATTGATCTCTGTAATTCGTATCGATCAAGTGTATATTGCATATTTTGATCTATGTTATTCGTACCTATCAAACTTATATTGCATCTTTTTATCTATGTAATTCGTATCTATCAAATGGATATTGCATCTATGGATCGATTTAATTGGTATCTATCAAATGTATATTGCATCTTTTGATCTATGTAATTGGTATCTATCAAATGTATATTGCATCTATTGATCTATGTAATCTATGTATCTATCTATCAAATCTATCGATCTCGTGGTTGTGCAAATGGACTGTTTGCGGTTATTTGCGGTGCGTTAAACGGGGAGTTTGGTCTGTCACTGTGAAGCGGGCGTAACCCTTACACTACTTGATCGATACAACATCATACCTGATGTTTTAAAGCACGTTGTTCCAAACAATTTAGGAATGTTATGTGATTTATGCCCTTTATGGATTAAAACCAGACTCTGCATCAACTATGTAATTTTCCGTGGGAGTTTTGCCTTGGATCCCCCTCCTGCATGCCACAGTCCAGGTGTTAGTCCCCTTGAAACAACTTTTCCATCACTATTGTGGCCAGAAAGAGTCCCTGTGGGTTTTAAAATTTGCCTGCCTATTGAAGTCAATGGCGGTTCACCCGGTTCGCCCATTAGCGAACAGTTGCGGGAAGTTCGAGTCCGCCATTCGCGAACGGAAAATTTTAAGTTTGCGACATCACTACATCTTTATCCATCCCCAAATGGGGTAAGGATTGGACAAGAACAATAGTGAAAATCAGCTGCTAGTTGGTTGACAGACGAGTCAATCAACTGAGACGAACACTGTTGTTTTGTATTGGTGACAGGTTTTCTACCAGCGGGATTATACCTACCTCCTCTGTTTTCTTATAGAAGAAACTACAGGTAGTTTGGCCAATCACAAGAAGTTCCAAACCTCTCTATTGAAAAAAAAAGAGTGTGCTCCTGATGTCTCTGCATTAGTGGTTGTTATATAACAGACACAGTTGTAGCAAAGGTCCTGGGAGACGTTACCCAAGTGAGGCCATGGGAGTGGGTGATACAGGACCCATAGGTAACCAAGGCCTAGATTTAGAGTTTGGCGGTAGCCGTGAAAACCAGCGTTAGAGGCTCCTAACGCTGGTTTTAGGCTACCTCCGGTATTTGGAGTCACTCAAAAAAGGGTCTAACGCTCACTTTTCAGCCGCGACTTTTCCATACCGCAGATCCCCTTACGTAAATTGCGTATCCTATCTTTTCAATGGGATTTTTCTAACTCCGGTATTTAGAGTCGTGTCTGAAGTGAGCGTTAGAAATCTAACGACAAAACTCCAGCAGCAGAAAAAAGTCAGTAGTTAAGAGCTTTCTGGGCTTACGCCGGTTCATAAAGCTCTTAACTACTGTACTCTAAAGTACACTAACACCCATAAACTACCTATGTACCCCTAAACCGAGGCCCCCCCACATCGCCGCCACTCGATTAAATTTTTTTAACCCCTAATCTGCCAACCGCCACCTACGTTATCTTTATGTACCCCTAATCTGCTGCCCCTAACACCGCCGACCCCTATATTATATTTATTAACCCCTAACCTGCCCCCCACAACGTCGCAGCCAGCTACCTACAATAATTAACCCCTAATCTGCCGACCGCAAAGCGCCGCTACTGAAGTTATCCTTATGTACCCCTAATCTGCTGCCCCTAACACCGCCGACCCCTATATTATATTTATTAACCCCTAATCTGCCCCCTCAACGTTGCCTCCACCTGCCTACACTTATTAACCCCTAATCTGCCGAGCGGACCGCACCGCTACTATAATAAAGTTATTAACCCCTAATCCGCCTCACTAACCCTATAATAAATAGTATTAACCCCTAATCTGCCCTCCCTAACACCGCCGACACCTAACTTCAATTATTAACACCTAATCTGCCGACCGGAGCTCACCGCTATTCTAATAAATGTATTAACCCCTAAAGCTAAGTCTAACCCTAACACTAACACCCCCCTAACTTAAATATAATTTAAATCTAACGAAATTAATTAACTCTTATTAAATAAATTATTCCGGGGCGGAGCCAGCTACCGCAGAGTAAAGACGTGTTTCTGCAGAGCTCCTAAAACCTGACTGCTAAGACCTCTTTTTATAGTGTTTTTGGAACCTCTATATCTTGCTTATCGGATTTTTAGGATGGGGGAATCTGCAACACACCTCATTGCTATTTTGAAAGTTCTGTCCGACAAAGCTGACAACTATTTTTACAGCTTAAGATCGACCCTGATGGAATCACACAGCCAAGATGGCGTTGCCTGCCTATCCAGCTATCCTACGTACTTGGCTATTCGAACAGAGGACTTCCTACCGGCTCAACATTTGCCTGAGCCACCACAGGAAAAGATTTCCAGGCAGGTCTCTCCTGACGTCTTACCTGACAAGCCAAGCGTCGACCTGAGGTAGTCATGTTCAGCTGAACTGGTACATGTGGGAGCCGTTGTGGCGAGATCAGTGGGACTCCAACAGACCATAGATGCGCAGCGCGCACTGCTCTCTCTACCTTCTCGCCCACGCTCACAAATGGCATTAACGCCCAATATGTTCCAGACGCCAGACGATACCGGCAACTACTGTTGGTGACTAGAAGCGACCTCTCACTCATCATTTGAGTCGGCTCGTTTTAACGGATTAGACCTACTGAGGCTCGGAGATCATTGTGGAGATACCTACTTGCCTCCTCAGCTTGAGGTCGCCATACCGCTGCTGGATATTAATTGCGATCCCACTAAGAAGGCTGTTTGCGGAGCTCTAACATCTCGGCTCTTCATATGGGGGAACTTGCTATTTGCAGACGCAGAAATGAACCGAACAGAACCTAGTAAAGTCAATATACAATGGCCGCCCTTTAACCACTTGTTTAGACATGAGCAGCTACTAAGGAGAGGAGTAGGTTAATCACGGAGTTCCTGACATTCTCACTATTCAAATTGTCTAGCTGAGATCTCACTAAGGAACACATTTGACATTTGCACGCCATTTCCCTACTTACCCTGCAAGTAAAAAGATTTGGGTATTGGGCTGGAAACTGCTTGTATTACAGTCATCTGACTTTACTGTTCACTGCTTTCTTAAATGTTTTATATTAGTGTATATGTTATCGTTCATTTGTTTAATCTGGAAAGTGACAAGATACTCATCGGCCTTTACACTTAAATATGTTATTATAGGTTAAGCTGTTTTATAAGAGCTCTTTTCAATAGAAGACTAAATTTAGCTTTTCATATATTCGTCTCAGATCACCCTAGCAAAGCAGGATTCTCGTACAAAACCCTTCTAGCTAAAAAGCTTGCAGGTATCTAGCTAATGAGTTAGTGTTCTGTTTTAACTAGGTATATTGAATATGTAACTAAATCTCACTGCACACTTTAGACCTATAAAGGGGATAATCTGGGCATATTTAAATAGCTGTTTTTCTCTGACAGGGCAACTTTGGTGAGAGTGCTGTGGTCTCCTATGGGATCATTAATTCATGCATATACAGCCCCATAATCCCCCGCTGGTATTGCCGGTACAAAGCCCTACAGTACTATCCTCAAAAGTTAATGTTCACTTACAAATTTATACCCCAGTATTATTTAGTGACACTCTTCACATTCACACACTACAAGGTTTTTTTCTATCTTCATTTCCTCTTTATGTGTTGTACTGACAAGCTTGTTAACACTCTAAAGATGCTTTTTCAATGTTTTCTCTTTTTATTTAAAACTGTGCCAGTTTACTTGATGTTTAGGGCTCAAGAGATACTCGCCATATATCGCAGGCATTAATCTCTTTGCTTCTAGAATGTGTTATACTCTGGTGAGCCCTATTATTAATATTACTATCTATAATAATAAGTCTGGTGATATGTAGAAGTAATTGCAGACTCATGTATGTCTATATATAGTGTCCCCTTTGGTTCTATGTAGCACAAAGGATACCATAGTCTTCATATAGATTTTATGTGGGTCTAGAATAGCCCTGGGGTGTATTAGAGTTTAAAATTATGTATATATTCCCTCTACACTACTGTCGTCACAGCTTTGACTTTAGCTTATTCACTTGGCCTTGAGTGTTTAGCAGAGATATTCTTGTTATAGTATATATTGGCTTATACAGTTATCTACTACTATCTCTTCATAAGGGTACATGATGGTAATTCTCATGTTCTCTATATGGTTGAATGTCTCCTTTATATGTGTGGGGCCCACTTTTGCTCACTATTTTATATGCATAATGTTTATAAAGGTAAACCCTTATAGAGCTCCAATACTAACCAATGCAAATCTTATAGAGAAGCACCTCTTGTTCTGGCATATAACCTATAGTTGCTCCAAATATTTAAACCTATTTAAACCTATTGTTCATGTTTGGTTTATTCGTGTCTAGACGAAACATACACTACTTAGATGTTTAAAAAAAAAAATATTGTTCTAATTCTGTTAAATAGCGTAATTCAAAGCCCTGACTCCTTAGTTCAACTGCAAATTTGACATACTAACTGGCTCCGCCCTCCTTCCCCCTCCCTTTCTCCCCTCCCACTTTATATTGAGCGGCTCTCGCCCGCTGCACCCCCTTCCCCATAAAACTATAGAGCTATCCCCTCCCTAGCCCTGTTCTTATTTGAATAGATACCTTAATCTTACTTTTATTCAGCTGGGAGAGGGCCATTTTTATTTATGTTACTTTTATGATATTCTGTGTTAAAACTGAAGTCCCTTTATAAGATAACCCACATTTTATTGTAACGCCAGAGATATTTGAATATAGTACTTTTCTAATGATGCTGTGAATACATCTATTTGTAAATGTTTTGGGCATACCTTTTATATATTGTATTTGTTTACGACTTCAATAAAAATAAAAAAATAAAAAATAAAATAATTATTCCTATTTAAAGCTAAATACTTACCTGTAAAATAAATCCTAATATAGCTACAATATAAATTATAATGATATTATAGCTATTTTAGGATTAATATTTATTTCACAGGTAACTTTGTATTTATTTTAACCAGGTACAATAGCTATTAAATAGTTAATAACTATTTAATAGCTAAAATAGTTAAAATAATTACAAAATTACCTGTAAAATAAATCCTAACCTAAGTTACAATTAAACCTAACACTATACTATCATTAAATTAATTAAATAAAATACCTACAATTACCTACAATTAAACCTAACACTACACTATCAATACATTAATTAAATACAATACCTACAAATAACTACAATGAAATAAACTAACTAAAGTACAAAAAATAAAAAAGAACTAAGTTACAAAAAATAAAAAAATATTTACAAACATAAGAAAAATATTACAACAATTTTAAACTAATTACACCTACTCTAAGCCCCCTAATAAAATAACAAATCCCCCCAAAATAAAAAATGCCCTACCCTATTCTAAATTACTAAAGTTCAAAGCTCTTTTACCTTACCAGCCCTGAACAGGGCCCTTTGCGGGGCATGCCCCAAGAAGTTCAGCTCTTTTGCCTGTAAAAAAAAACATACAATACCCCCCCCCCAACATTACAACCCACCACCCACATACCCCTAATCTAACCCAAACCCCCCTTAAATAAACCTAACACTAAGCCCCTGAAGATCATCCTACCTTGTCTTCACCTCACCGGGTATCACCGATCGGTCCTGGCTCCAAAATCTTCATCCAACCCAAGCGGGGGCTGGCGATCCATCATCCGGTGGCTGAAGAGGTCCAGAAGAGGCTCCAAAGTCTTCAATCTATCCAGGAAGAAGAGTAGATCCGGACCGGCAACCATAATCTTCCAAACAGCATCTTCTATCTTCATCCGATGAGGACCGGCTCCATCCTGAAGACCTCCACCGCGGACCCATCTTCATCCGGCGATGTCCAACTGAAGAATGACGGTTCCTTTAAGGGACGTCATCCAAGATGGCGTCCCTCGAATTCCGATTGGCTGATAGGATTCTATCAGCCAATCGGAATTAAGGTAGGAATATTCTGATTGGATGATGGAATCAGCCAATCAGAATCAAGTTCAATCCGATTGGCTGATCCAATCAGCCAATCAGATTGAGCTCGCATTCTATTGGCTGTTCCGATCAGCCAATAGAATGCGAGCTCAATCTGATTGGCTGATTGGATCAGCCAATCGGATTGATCTTGATTCTGATTGGCTGATTCCAACAGCCAATCAGAATATTCCTACCTTAATTCCGATTGGCTGATAGAATCCTATCAGCCAATCGGAATTCGAGGGACGCCATCTTGGATGACGTCCCTTAAAGGAACCGTCATTCTTCAGTTGGACGTCGCCGGATGAAGATGGGTCCGCGGTGGAGGTCTTCAGGATGGAGCCGGTCCTCATCGGATGAAGACAGAAGATGCCGCTTGGAAGATGATGGTTGCTGGTCCTGATCTACTCTTCTTCCCGGATAGGATGAAGACTTTGGAGCCTCTTCTGGACCTCTTCAGCCACTGGATGATGGATCGCCAGCCCCCGCTTGGGTTGGATGAAGATTTTGGAGCCAGGACCGATCGGTGATACCCGGTGAGGTGAAGACAAGGTAGGATGATCTTCTGGGGCTTAGTGTTAGGTTTATTTAAGGGGGGTTTGGGTTAGATTAGGGGTATGTGGGTGGTGGGTTGTAATGTTGGGGGGGGGTATTGTATGTTTTTTTTTTACAGGCAAAAGAGCTGAACTTCTTGGGGCATGCCCCGCAAAGGGCCCTGTTCAGGGCTGGTAAGCTAAAAGAGCTTTGAACTTTAGTAATTTAGAATAGGGTAGGGCATTTTTTATTTTGGGGGGCTTTGTTATTTTATTAGGGGGCTTAGAGTAGGTGTAATTAGTTTAAAATTGTTGTAATATTTTTCTTATGTTTGTAAATATTTTTTTATTTTTTGTAACTTAGTTCTTTTTTATTTTTTGTACTTTAGTTAGTTTATTTCATTGTAGTTATTTGTAGGTATTGTATTTAATTAATGTATTGATAGTGTAGTGTTAGGTTTAATTGTAGGTAATTGTAGGTATTTTATTTAATTAATTTAATGATAGTATAGTGTTAGGTTTAATTGTAACTTAGGTTAGGATTTATTTTACAGGTAATTTTGTAATTATTTTAACTATTTTAGCTATTAAATAGTTCTTAACTATTTAATAGCTATTGTACCTGGTTAAAATAAATACAAAGTTACCTGTAAAATAAATATTAATCCTAAAATAGCTATAATATCATTATAATTTATATTGTAGCTATATTAGGATTTATTTTACAGGTAAGTATTTAGCTTTAAATAGGAATAATGTATTTATTAAGAGTTAATTAATTTCGTTAGATTTAAATTATATTTAAGTTAAGGGGGTGTTAGTGTTAGGGTTAGACTTAGCTTTAGGGGTTAATACATTTATTAGAATAGCGGTGAGCTCCGGTCGGCAGATTAGGGGTTAATAATTGAAGTTAGGTGTCGGCGATGTTAGGGAGGGCAGATTAGGGGTTAATACTATTTATTATAGGGTTAGTGAGGCGGATTAGGGGTTAATAACTTTATTATGATAGCGGTGCGGTCCGTTCGGCAGATTAGGGGTTAATAAGTGTAGGCAGGTGGAGGCGACGTTGTGGGGGGCAGATTAGGGGTTAATAAATATAATATAGGGGTCGGCGGTGTTAGGGGCAGCAGATTAGGGGTACATAAGGATAATGTAAGTAGCGGCGGTTTACGGAGCGGCAGATTAGGGGTTAAAAATAATATGCAGGGGTCAGCGATAGCGGGGGCGGCAGATTAGGGGTTAATATGTGTAAGGTTAGGGGTGTTTAGACTCGGGGTACATGTTAGGGTGTTAGGTGCAGACGTAGGAAGTGTTTCCCCATAGCAAACAATGGGGCTGCGTTAGGAGCTGAACGCGGCTTTTTTGCAGGTGTTAGGTTTTTTTTCAGCTCAAACAGCCCCATTGTTTCCTATGGGGGAATCGTGCACGAGCACGTTTTTGAGGCTGGCCGCGTCCGTAAGCAACTCTGGTATCGAGAGTTGAAGCTGCGTTAAATATGCTCTACGCTCCTTTTTTGGAGCCTAACGCAGCCTTTATGTGGACTCTCAATACCAGAGTTATTTTTATGGTGCGACCAGAAAAAAGCCAGCGTTAGCTACGCGGGTCCTTACCGACAAAACTCTAAATCTAGCCGCAAGTTAATATGTGAAGGCTTAGGGGCCTATTTAAGAACGTGCGACGGACATGATCCGATATTGCTGATCATGTCCGCTGCACATCAATAAATGCCGACAGCATACGCTCTCGGCATTTATCATTGCACCAGCAGTTCTTGTTAACTGCTGGTGCATAGATACAAGGTAATTACAGAATTTAAAAATATATTTCTAGAACAGTCTTGGTTATGCAAAACTGGGGAATGGTAAATAAAGGAATTATCTATCTTTTTAAACAATAACATTTTTGGTGTTTACTATCAATTTAATAATGCCTTATTGCCTTAATTTATGCTGCTTAACAATGACCTAACTATAAACGTGTGATATTAACCATCCTTGTGATACCAATTATAGTTTATTTGTATTTCTCAAGGTTTGTTCAGAAAGTGAAATATCGGCTAGAGAAACAATATCTGAAATAAAAATATTTTTCCGAAATATAATCTTTCAGCGATACATACATTAGCTGGCTGAATTCAGTTATACTTATTTTTTATAGAGAAATAAAACAGAACAAAGGCATACAACAACACTTGTTTTCTTTAGATATTTATATCTAGCACTTTATGACTAATACTTTACTCAGTATTGTGGGGTAAAGATAAAAAATATGAAATTTTGATATATAAATTCTATAAACACATTTTTTTGAATCATATTTCTCAAGCTTATGATGAACAGTCTTAAGCATAGAAAATAATCAAATGATGTATGATACAATTATAAATTACACTAATTTAACAAGGAATATTCATCACTTGGAGTTTCTTTCACACTTCAGTGCTGTCAGATGTTACACTGATCTACAGGGAAAAACAATCCAAAAAAACAAAGAGTTTTGTCTTTGTTTAAAACAGGTTTTGTGTGCAGCTTTAGAGACTGGCTTGATTGTTGATAAATAGCACTGCAAGTTAAATTAGAATTGAGACTGCAGATGTACTAAAAATCTGTCCAAGGAGAATAGAAGGGCAAACCTTTACATTGTATCAATAAGTCTTGTTGTGACACACATTTATAGGTGATTGTGTCTGTGCAGTAAACTGAAAAGGCAGAAAATGTGTGTTCTAGCTTTTATCTTGTCTCACAATAGATATTGGCATTTAAAATAGATGTATCATGCTGTCTGGCCACTAACACTAGCACACAAATTATGAAATTCATATTTACCAGTACAAAAATGAGCAATTTATTGTATTGTTACTTCCTGGCTGAGGAAAAAATAAAAATTGTTAATAATATGGATGAATGCTTTATATTTATTATTTTTTTTCTTTGCAATGTGAGTGCTATAGGAAATATATATATAATGATTTCCTGTAACATATTATTCTGACCTCAAAATATGGCACAAACCAGAAATACTTTGAAAAGGCAAAACAGCTGACCCCAGAATTATATTTTTGTCTTCCTAGACCCTGTTTGTGTGGTTCAGCAGTTCCTGTGATGTTATCTAATAAAGATTTCCCTTGTCAATTACAATACAGTAAACAGAAAAACAAATCACACTGGTCTTTTTGTTAAACAAAGAGAAATGTAAGAAATGTACTCAGTGATATCAATTCTAATAACCTGTTTTTTCTTATAGTATGAAATAACTTGGTCTTTTGAGGAAATTTCAAGGCAAAAAATAAATCTAAATTCAATATAACTTTTTGGTTAAACAAATATCTTACTAAAAAAAAGCCACAAATCACAGCTGATAGTTGTAGGTTCAGTTCCATTATAGTCAATAGAGTATCATAACCTAGCAATTGTGTCCTTCTCACTGAGTAGAACATACCGGCATTACATGAGCAACTTCAAAACCATAAAAAATTAACAACTTAAAACAGCTAAAAATACATTTTCTGTAAAACAGTCCACAAAAATCATATGGTAATCACCTGCACCTTACAGCAGCATACAAAGTATGCTCTCCACTTTCAAATGAGTGGTCAACTTCCCAAACCCCCCAGAAACAGATTCACTATCCATTAGTAGGGGAATTCCTGGTTATTGTGATGTTACCATGCCTCCCAAATAGTGATGCTACAGGCATATCTGCCCTTAGCCAGCTTTTGAGGAGACTGTAATCTCCTTCCCTGGCTTCAGTATGGGGGTGGTTCACAGAATCCAGAATCAAAGGGGGACTATCTATCTGTCTGTCTGTCTTTTATTTCTTCTAGCTATATCATCTAAATGCATACAAACTTTAAACCTTAAAGGGACACTTAACCCAAATTTTTTCTTTCATGATTCAGATAGAGCATGACATTTTAAGCAACTTTCTAATTTACTCCTATTATCAATTTTTCTTCGTTCTCTTGCTATCTTTATTTTAAAAGCAGGAATGTAAATCTTAGCAGCCAGCCCATTTTAGGTTCAGCACCATGGATAGCACTTGCTTATTGGAGGCTTACATTTACCCACCAATAAGCAAGCATAACCCAGGTTCTCAACAAAAAATGGGCCAGCTCCTATGCATCACATTCCTGCTTTTTAAATAAAGATAGCAAGAAAACAAAGAAAAATTGATAATAGTAGTAAATTAGAAAGTTGCTTAAAATTGCATGCTCTATCCAAATAATGAAAAAAAAATGGGGTTTTGTGTCCCTTTTAATATACATTATACTAATTTAAAAGCTATTATTTTAGCAGTTAGCGGCAGCCCCTTCAACAGTTTCAGCAGACTAAAGAGTAGAGGTTTCCGCATTTTAGAGAACGACATTTACCTTCTGACTTGTGTGGTAGTTTGAAAGCATGTTTTTAAACTTAATTCAATAATATGTTATAATGCATATACACTGTAAAAAAAATCCCGTTGTTTTTACAGAAAAAAACTGGCAGCTGTGGTTGCCAGAATAATTCTGTAAAAATTACATTACAGTTTAAAACTGTAGTAATTTACAAAAAAATAGGCTGCCCTGATTGCCAGAATAATTCTATAAAAAAAATACCTTAAACATGTAAACAGCTTTACAGTTTTAAACTGTACATTTTACAGTTTATAACTGTTGTAATTTACAATTTTTTTTTATTTTAAACTGGTAAATCCAACATCCCTTTTCTTCTAAATTAGCAATAGCCGTTCGCTGAATGACACATCATCAAATTTTCTCCTTTTTTTTTGGGGGGGGGGGGGAGCTAAGGCAGTGGTTTTTAAATAATAAAGCAAAAAAATGCCGCTGCCATTACTCACCTATTGATTTGCATGCCGGGAGCAAGTACAATGTTTTACATAGTTTATAAAGCCATATTATTCATAATACACAATGTGCCAAAATACAATTAAAATATTTAGTTAAAGGGACACTGAACCCAAATGTTTTCTTTCGTGATTCAGATAAAGAGGCCGAATTATCAAGCCGTCAACTATGCTGTATTCAACTGCACCAATACACTCGCCTAACATTGCCTAACATCGCGGCCACGGACCTGAATATGATCTCCTTTTTTATAAAAAAAAGCTGTCAAAAAGCCGCGCACCAAGTACGGGGCGATGAGCGTTAACTAACAGTCATCAGGTTTTGGCGCAATTTTTTTAACTGTTTGATTGGTGGGGCTTAGTACATTTAAGATTCACTGGCCTAGATTTGGAGTTCGGCGGTAGCCGTCAAAAACAGCGTTAGAGGCTCCTAACGCTGGTTTTGGCCGCCCGCTGGTATTTGGAGTCAGTGATTAAAGGGTCTAACGCTCACTTTTCAGCCGCGACTTTTCCATACCGCAGATCCCCCTACGCCATTTGCGTAGCCTATCTTTTCAATGGGATCTTTCTAACGCTGGTATTTAGAGTCGTTTCTGAAGTGAGCGTTAGAGCTCTAACGACAAAATTCCAGCCGCCTGAAAATAGCAGGAGTTAAGAGCTTTCTGGCTAACGCCGGTTTATAAAGCTCTTAACTACTGTACCCTAAAGTACACTAACACCCATAAACTACCTATGTACCCCTAAACCGAGGTCCCCCCACATCGCCGCCACTCTATTTAAATTTTTAACCCCTAATCTGCCGACCGCCACCTACGTTATACTTATGTACCCCTAATCTGCTGCCCCTAACCCCCCCGACCCCTATATTATATTTCTTAACCCCTAACTTGCCCCCCACAACGTCGCCGCAAGCTACTTAAAATAATTAACCCCTAATCTTCCGACCGCAAATCGCCGCCACCTACGTTATCCCTATGTACCCCTAATCTGCTACCCCTAACATCGCCGACCCCTATATTATATTTATTAACCCCTAATCTGCCCCCCTCAACGTCGCCGACACCTGCCTACACTTATTAACCCCTAATCTGCCGAGCGGACCTGAGCGCTACTATAATAAAGTTATTAACCCCTAACCCGCCTCACTAACCCTATCATAAATAGTATTAACCCCTAATCTGCCCTCCCTAACATCGCCGACACCTAACTTCAATTATTAACCCCTAATCTGCCGACCGGAGCTCACCGCTATTCTAATAAATGTATTAACCCCTAAAGCTAAGTCTAACCCTAACACTAACACCCCCCTAAGTTAAATATAATTTAAATCTAACGAAATAAATTAACTCTTATTAAATAAATTATTCCTATTTAAAGCTAAATACTTACCTGTAAAATAAATCCTAATATAGCTACAATATAAATTATAATTATATTATAGCTATTTTAGGATTAATATTTATTTTACAGGCAACTTTGTAATTATTTTAACCAGGTACAATAGCTATTAAATAGTTAAGAACTATTTAATAGTTACCTAGTTAAAATAATAACAAATTTACCTGTAAAATAAATCCTAACCTAAGTTATAATTAAACCTAACACTACCCTATCAATAAAATAATTAAATAAACTACCTACAATTACCTACAATTAACCTAACACTACACTATCAATAAATTAATTAAACACAATTCCTACAAATAAATACAATTAAATAAACTATCTAAAGTACAAAAAATAAAAAAGAACTAAGTTACAGAAAATAAAAAAATATTTACAAACATAAGAAAAATATTACAACAATTTTAAACTAATTACACCTACTCTAAGCCCCCTAATAAAATAACAAAGCCCCCCAAAATAAAAAATTCCCTACCCTATTCTAAATTAAAAAAGTTACAAGCTCTTTTACCTTACCAGCCCTGAACAGGGCCCTTTGCGGGGCATGCCCCAAGAATTTCAGCTCTTTTGCCTGTAAAAAAAAACATACAATACCCCCCCCCAACATTACAACCCACCACCCACATACCCCTAATCTAACCCAAACCCCCTTAAAGAAACCTAACACTAAGCCCCTGAAGATCTTCCTACCTTGTCTTCACCATACCAGGTTCACCGATCCGTCCTGGCTCCAACATCTTCATCCAACCCAAGCGGGGGTTGGCGATCCATAATCCGGTCCAGAAGAGGCTCCAAAGTCTTCCTCCTATCCGGCAAGAAGAGGACATCCGGACCGGCAAACATCTTCTCCAAGCGGCATCTTCGATCTTCTTCCATCCGGAGCGAAGCGGCAGGATCCTGAAGACATCCAGCTCGGAACATCCATCCGGACCGACGACTGAACGACGAATGACTGTTCCTTTAAGGGACGTCATCCAAGATGGCGTCCCTCGAATTCCGATTGGCTGATAGGATTCTATCAGCCAATCTGAATTAAGGTAGGAATTTTCTGATTGGCTGATGGAATCAGCCAATCAGAATCAAGTTCAATCCGATTGGCTGATCCAATCAGCCAATCAGATTGAGCTCGCATTCTATTGGCTGTTCCGATCAGCCAATAGAATGCGAGCTCAATCTGATTGGCTGATTGGATCGGCCAATCGGATTGAACTAGATTCTGATTGGCTGATTCCATCAGCCAATCAGAAAATTCCTACCTTAATTCCGATTGGCTGATAGAATCCTATCAGCCAATCGGAATTCGAGGGACGCCATCTTGGATGACGTCCCTTAAAGGAACAGTCATTCGTCGTTCAGTCGTCGGTCCGGATGGATGTTCCGTGCTGGATGTCTTCAGGATCCTGCCGCTTCGCTCCGGATGGAAGAAGATCGAAGATGCCGCTTGGAGAAGATGTTTGCCGGTCCGGATGTCCTCTTCTTGCCGGATAGGAGGAAGACTTTGGAGCCTCTTCTGGACCGGATTATGGATCGCCAACCCCCGCTTGGGTTGGATGAAGATGTTGGAGCCAGGACGGATCGGTGAACCTGGTATGGTGAAGACAAGGTAGGAAGATCTTCAGGGGCTTAGTGTTAGGTTTCTTTAAGGGGGTTTGGGTTAGATTAGGGGTATGTGGGTGGTGGGTTGTAATGTTGGGGGGGGGGTATTGTATGTTTTTTTTTACAGGCAAAAGAGCTGAAATTCTTGGGGCATGCCCCGCAAAGGGCCCTGTTCAGGGCTGGTAAGGTAAAAGAGCTTGTAACTTTTTTAATTTAGAATAGGGTAGGGAATTTTTTATTTTGGGGGGCTTTGTTATTTTATTAGGGGGCTTAGAGTAGGTGTAATTAGTTTAAAATTGTTGTAATATTTTTCTTATGTTTGTAAATATTTTTTTATTTTCTGTAACTTAGTTCTTTTTTATTTTTTGTACTTTAGATAGTTTATTTAATTGTATTTATTTGTAGGAATTGTGTTTAATTAATTTATTGATAGTGTAGTGTTAGGTTAATTGTAGGTAATTGTAGGTAGTTTATTTAATTATTTTATTGATAGGGTAGTGTTAGGTTTAATTATAACTTAGGTTAGGATTTATTTTACAGGTAAATTTGTTATTATTTTAACTAGGTAACTATTAAATAGTTCTTAACTATTTAATAGCTATTGTACCTGGTTAAAATAATTACAAAGTTGCCTGTAAAATAAATATTAATCCTAAAATAGCTATAATATAATTATAATTTATATTGTAGCTATATTAGGATTTATTTTACAGGTAAGTATTTAGCTTTAAATAGGAATAATTTATTTAATAAGAGTTAATTTATTTCGTTAGATTTAAATTATATTTTACTTAGGGGGGTGTTAGTGTTAGGGTTAGACTTAGCTTTAGGGGTTAATACATTTATTAGAATAGCGGTGAGCTCCGGTCGGCAGATTAGGGGTTAATAATTGAAGTTAGGTGTCGGCGATGTTAGGGAGGGCAGATTAGGGGTTAATACTATTTATGATAGGGTTAGTGAGGCGGATTAGGGGTTAATACATTTATTATAGTAGCGCTCAGGTCCGCTCGGCAGATTAGGGGTTAATAAGTGTAGGCAGGTGTCGGCGACGTTGTGGGGGGCAGGTTAGGGGTTAATAAATATAATATAGGGGTCGGCGGTGTTAGGGGTAGCAGATTAGGGGTACATAGGGATAACGTAGGTGGCGGCGGTTTACGGAGCGGCAGATTAGGGGTTTAAAAAAATATGCAGGGGTCAGCGATAGCGGGGGCGGCAGATTAGGGGTTAATAAGTGTAAGGTTAGGGGTGTTTAGACTCGGGGTACATGTTAGAGTGTTAGGTGCATACGTAGGAAGTGTTTCCCCATAGGAAACAATGGGGCTGCGTTAGGAGCTGAACGCTGCTTTTTTGCAGGTGTTAGGTTTTTTTTCAGCTCAAACAGCCCCATTGTTTCCTATGGGGGAATCGTGCACAAGCACGTTTTTGAGGCCGGCCGCGTCCGTAAGCAACTCTGGTATCGAGAGTTGCATTTGCGGTAAAAATGCTCTACGCTCCTTTTTTGGAGCCTAACGCAGCATTTGATTAAACTCTCGATACCAGAGTTAAATTTATGGTGCGGCCAGAAAAAAGCCCGCAGAGCGTTAGCAGCCCTTTTACCGCCGAACTCCAAATCTAGGCCACTGTTTTCACTTGCACATTGTTTGGTCTGAGGAAGGGGTCTGTGAACCCCGATATGTTACCACGTAATAAATATGTATTATTTTATCCAAACCCAGTGAGTGCAGTATATATACACACACACATACACATACATTGGAGCCCTTTTCTGTCAAACACCTTGCCATATCCTTTTTAAAAACTTTTATCAGTATTTAAATTATTTATATTTTTTAAAAAGTGTATGTATAAATGTAATTCTTTATTTTAATATGTTTTAGATGTGTTTTATGCAATTTTGTCTTGTGCTCGAGTGCAATCTTTAACTTTCAGCTTATAATATGAGTGCCATTTAATGCAGTTGCGATATCTATTGAAAGTATAGGTTGCCGTAGAGCAATGTTGGTCGCGCTAGCCATTCAGTAAATCAGTTTTACCATTGACTTGTAATATCAAATTACGCACTAATGTTAGCATGGCCAAGTAATGCTACTTATCGCATTCTCACTATCATTGGTGCGCCACTTGTAATCTAGCCCATAGTGGGATACACTGTAAAAAATGTCTGTGAAATTAACTGTAAAATGCTGTAAAATCATGACATCAAAATTGTGTAAATTGAAAAACAATAAAACTGTGTTAAATTTACAGAAATATTCTGAAAATACAAAAAAAATACAACTGTAAATCCGGAACCAAACACAACTGTTAATTTTACTGTAAGAATATGCTAAAAGAATCAGCTTCCTGTAGGGCTGAAGTCAGTGTTTCTTATCATCCATCTTGTTCACAGCTCTTCACTCAGGCCTGCTCTGTGCATAACCTAATAACTGTAAGTAGTAGATTACTTGCTAATACTGTCCTACATTCTATTTACATTTATTATCCTGCATTCCTGCCTTTTTTTTTTTCTTATGTAGCATAAAGTTGCTGCACCATACTGCACATGTGCTTATTGTAATTGCATTCTATTCTTTTAGTATTTACAGTTTCTACAAGAGCTATCACAGCAATAAATTCTGTCTTTTCAAAGACAAAACCACTATTTCTGTCTGCCTTGTTTATAGCTGTATAGTTCCACAGTTACTGGAGTGAGGATATATTTTGTAGTCCTAATAATAATACTGACTGACTGAGGGTTAATTAATTAGTTTGGTAGGGGTTTCATGCTTACTGCTTAACTTTTTCAGCATTTGTGGAGCAGTGGATTTTGCGATCATCCATGTAAGGTAAAACATAAAACAGACAATATTGTTAGTTTGCTAAAATTGATGACCTTTTCTTTTTCCCAGCAAAACACTTGAGATGTTGAGGGGTTATGTGCTGCATTGTAGGGTTCATAGGAATGAACCCCATTGCTTTTTCAAAAGTGTTAGCGCTGGCTGCAAGCGGACATTTTGAACGTATTCAGCTTTTAAAGCTCGTTTCTATTGTGTTCACAATGTGCATGAACCCTCTGTTACTGTTAGAGACTTTGTTACAGATTTTAAATGCGTCATTTCCCTTTGTCAGCGCCAATTTCATACATTTCCTACATTGGTCTTTTTTTATTTTCTCTTGTATTTTTCTTCCTTTTTCTATTTTCTGTCCATTTGGACACAGATTCATGTTGCATAATATTGCTTTTTTTTTGTTTTGTTTTTTTACTGTAATTTATATTTTTATACAAATTTTTTTCATTTTTTTTTTTAAGTCAATCCTGCTATTCCTCAAGATTGTTTATGTTGTGTGTGGATCAAAATATTATACTCGACAACATGACGTGTCCACCCCCTGGGAGTTCCCCCGGATTGGCCAGACACTCCGTCGGCTATTCTACGGTGGAAGAAGCCGCTGATCTTGGTGTGATTAGCAGCACAATGAGTATACTGGATAAAGTGTGAAGGGCGTCATCTGCACGGAACGGGAAAATCCGCCGACATTCCACACAAAAGGATTAATAATATTGAATTATTAATTTTAATTATTATTTAAATAACACTTTAAATATTTAATTAATAATAGCTTGAAAAAATGTTTTAGGATTGAAATGAAGTTTTTTTTGTTGTTGTTAATGAAGCTATTTTATTATTAATACAGTCACCTGTTTTTCTTATATTTCCCAAGGTCTTTTTTTCCATTAACTCAGAGAAGGGCACAAAAGTAGAGAAGACAAACAAATCCTGTCATCATGTGAACCCTAGAGTTCTTACTTTGTATCAGGAATTTTCAGAACATGAGTGGGGCGATGTCTGACTATGACCTTAATAGCAAAATAGAATGATCCAGACACTCTATATAGGTAAGATAGGCAGATTTATTTTGTCAAACACGCAGCTATGTTTTGCTCTCAATGGAGTCTTTTTTCCATTGGGAGTTGAAACGTTGCCCGTCTTTGTCCAAATAAAAATGCCTATCTTACCTACATCTTTCTATTTTGCTATTGATATATATTTGGGGACCCTGCCAGTCCTGGACTTGGATGCACCTTGGAGGGTAGTGGAAGAGTGCCGTTCCTCCCTTGCTTTACTCTGAATATGGACTTAAGTCAGTAAGATTTGTCATGTGCAACACTCATAACTTGAATATTTGTTTCAACTCATTAGCTGCCTACTTCTTCAAGCTGAAGAACCAATAAAAGTTTTAGACAAAATCATCATAGTTTTATTGCTCTTACTGTATATTTCATGATTTGCATTCCTGTACGTCAATTTGAAGAGCTTGTTTGAAGATAGATTTGTTCAATTTATTCTATTAAGGAAATGCAGTAATCCTTTAAGAGTGTTAAAAATTCTAACTTTTAGTCATAAAAATATAACCTCTTAATTTTTCTCTGACAACTTTTGGAGAAAAGTTTTTTCCTCTTTCTTTCCCTTTCTTTCTCTATTTTTCTTTAAAGGGACATGCATCACTTAAAAACACCTATTGAGACAACTGTTTCATTCAGTAGTTTAATAACTGAATGAGACATCTGATTATTAAAACGAAAAAACAATTTTAAGCATATACTTACCTGCCACCGGTTCCTCCCCCTGCTTCTCAGTCGCATTCCAGGAATGCATAAAGTGCACACCATACATGTGCACCTCCCTGATACGCAAGCGCCATCAGAACATTCCCCTCTGATGGAGTTTGTGTGCACGTGCAATGTGCACTTTCTGCATTCCGATGAATGTGACTGAGATGCAGGAGGAGGGAATGGCGTCAGGTAATTTATTATACGCTATAAAAAAATATTTTTAATTATTTAATTTTAAAAATGAGACAGCTGTTTCATTCAGTTATTAAATTACTGGATGAGACAGTTGTCTCAAAAGGGATGCATGCCTTTAACCTTTACTATTTCTTTCTTTCGACTGTTTCTTTCCATCTCTTTTCTCTTTCAGATCCAATAAGAGGATCACTAATCCGTCTGCTCTCTATTCTAATGTTTGTAAACTATATATTAAACATTTGTATGTTGAAAAATGACATATGTTTTTGTTTACTGCTTTGAAGTTAAAGGGATAGTCTAGTCAAAATTAACCTTTTATGATTCAGATAGAGCAGTGTTTCCCAAACCCAGTCTTCAGGACCCTTACTCATTCCAGATATTCATTATATCTTAACTAGAGCACAGGTGAAATAATGAGCTGATGGGTGTTCCATCTGTGCCTTAGTTAAGATATAATGAATATCTGAGCTGAGTAAGGGTCCTGAGGATTGGGTTTGGAGAACACTAAGATAGAGCATGCAATTTTAAGCAACTTTCTAGTTAAATCCTATTAGCAATTTTTCTTTGTTTTCTTGGTATCTTTATTTGAAAAATCAAAAATGTAAGCTTAGGAGCAGGCCCATTTTTTGTTCAACACCCTGGATAGTGCTTGCTGATTGGTGGCTACATTTAGACACCAATAAGCAAGCTCTATCCAGGGTGTTGAACCTAAAATGGGCTGGTTCTAAGCTTATATTCCAGCATTTTCAAATAAAGATACCAAGAGAACAAATAAAAATTGATAACACACATAACTACCTATTAACCCCTAAACTGCCACCCTCCAGCATCGCAAACACTATATAAAACTTATTAACACCTAATCTGCCGCCCACCCACATCGCGACTATTAAATAAATTTATTAACCCCTAATCTGCCGCTCCCGACATCGCTGGCACTAGAAAAAATTATTAACCCTATTGCTGCTGCTCCCCAACATCACCGCTGCTATAATAGAGTTATTAACCCCTATTCCGCCACTCCCCGACATCACTGCCACTTTAATAAAGTTATTAACCCCTATTCTGCCACTCCCCGACATCACCGCCACTATAATAAAGTTATTAACCCCTATTTCGCCACTCCCCGACATCACCGCCACTATAATAAAGTTATTAACCCCTATTCCGCCACTTCCCAACATCACCACCACTATAATAAAGTTATTAACCCATATTCCACCACTCCCTAACATCACCGCCACTATAATAAAGTTATTAACCCCTAAACCTACAGCCTCCCACATCTCCGCAACTAAATAAACCTATTAACCCCTAAACCTCCGGCCTCCCACATCTTCGGCACTAAATAAACCTATTAACCCCTAAAACGCCAGCCCCCAAAATCACAAAACACTAAATTAAACTATTAACCCCTAGACCTAACACCCCCTAACTTTAAATTATAATGACAATATAACTATCTTTAAATAAATAAAAACTTAGCTGTGAAATAAAAATAAAGCTACCATTAAACTATAAATTAACCTAACATTACTATTCTAATAAAATAAAATATCTAAATTACAAAAAAACTAACACTACGAGAAAAATTAAAAAAATCTAAAATTACAAAAAATAATAAACACTAAGTTACAAAAAACACTAAGCTTACAAAAAATAATAAACAAAATTATCCAAAATAAAAACAATTACACCTAATCTAATAGCCCTATAAAAAGCCCCCCTAAAATAAAAACACCCCTAGCCTACAATAAACTACCAATAAAGGGCCTTTTGTAGGGCATTACCCTAAGTTAAACAATAAACAGCTCTTTTACCTGTAAAAAAATACAATGTCCCCCCAACAGTAAAACCCACCACCCAACCAACCCCTCAAAATAAAAAAACCTAACTCTAAAAAAACCTAAGCTACCCATTGCCCCTAAAGGGACATTTGTATGTGCAGCTCTTTTTCATTGCCCTTAAAAGGGCATTTAGCTCTTTTCAAAAGTCCAAACCCTAATATGAAAAAAAACAACCTAAAAAAAAAACAAAAAACCTAACACTAACCCCAGAATATCTACTGGATGGAAGTGGACATCCATCTCCATCCAGGCGGCGAGAAGTCTTCATCCAGGCGGCAACATCTTCATCCATCCCGGGGTGTCTTCTATCTTCATCTCGGCGGTGCAGAGTGGAGCTATCCTGGAAGCCAATGCCATTCTTCTCGGAGCGTCCTCTTCATATGGTCGCCGCTGTACTCGGAAGCTTCAATGCAAGGTATCCATTTCAAAATGGCGTACCTTGCATTCCAATTGGCTGATTTGAGTCTTCAAATTCAAATTAGCCAATAGGATGAGAGCTTCTAAAATCCTATTGGCTGTTAAAAACAGCCAACAGGATGAAAGCTACTGAAATCCTATTGGCTGATTGGACTTTGGAAATCTTAGCAGCAGTCCCATGAAAAAACCTGGATTGGCAGAGCTAGTAGTTAGTCCTGACAGGGAGGGGTGTGTTCTGCATCTTTCAAGATTCACAAAGTGTATTATCACCTTTTCTGAGGTCCAAAAGTAGCCTCTTTTATACATTTTTCCTCCTATCCTCCTATTACCATGTCACATATGTATGGTTGGGAGTCCAAGAGTGGCTCCAGCTTGTTTATATGAGGCTTTAAATTTTAGAGGCTTATGTGGTTATATTATTCCTATATTAGAGTTTATGTTAGATACCTCATGATAATTTCTTTCAATATATGTGAAAAAAGAGGTATATTACAATGATATGTATATAAACAAATCTATGAATGGATGTAACTTCAGTATACTATGTTTCAAGAGACAGTCAACACCAAAATTGTTATTGTTTAAAAAGGCAGATTACACTTTTACTACTCATTCCCCAGCTTTTCACAACCAATATTGTTATATTAATATACTTTATTACCTTTAAACCTCTAAATTCTTGCCTTTTTCTTAGCCACTATAGAAAGCATCTGATCACATCCTTTTGTTTAGCTTTTCACAACAGGAGAGTGCTAGTTCATGTGAGTCATATAGATAACATACCCGCTGAGTTGTGCACAACACAACACTAATTGACTAGAATAGAAGTCAATAGATAATAAATAAAAAGTCATGTGATCAGGGAGCTGTCAGAAGAGGATTAGATACAGGGTAATCACAGAGGTAAAAAGTGTATTAAAATAACAATGCGGGCTATGGGGAATGGGTAATAAATAAATTATCTATTTTATTTAACAATACATTTTCTCTTGTTAAGTGTATCCAGTCCACGGATCATCCATTACTTGTGGGATATTCTCCTTCCCAACAGGAAGTTGCAAGAGGATCACCCACAGCAGAGCTGCTATATAGCTCCTCCCCTCACTGCCATATCCAGTCATTCTCTTGCAACTCTCAACTAAGATGGAGGTCATAAGAGGACTGTGGTGTTTTATACTTAGTTTATTTCTTCAATCAAAAGTTTGTTATTTTTAAATGGTACCGGAGTGTACTGTTTATCTCAGGCAGTATTTAGAAGAAGAATCTGCCTGCGTTTTCTATGATCTTAGCAGAAGTAACTAAGATCCTTTGCTGTTCTCACATATTCTGAGGAGTGAGGTAACTTCAGAGGGGGAATAGCGTGCAGGTTTTCCTGTAATAAGGTATGTGCAGTTAAAATATTTTTCTATGGATGGAATTTGCTAGAAAATGCTGCTGATACCGAAGTAATGTAAGTAAAGCCTTAAATGCAGTGATAGCGACTGGTATCAGGCTTATTAATAGAGATACATACTCTTATAAAAGTGTATTTTAAAACGTTTGCTGGCATGTTTAATAGTTTTTTACATATGTTTGGTGATAAAACTTATTGGGGCCTAGTTTTTTCCACATGGCTGGCTTGAATTTTGCCTAGAAACAGTTCCCTGAGGCTTCCCACTGTTGTAATATGAGTGGGAGGGGCCTATTTTGGCGTTTTTTTGCACAGCAAAAATTTCAGACACAGACATCCAGCTTCTTCCTGCATGATCCAGGACTTCTCTGAAGGGCTCAAAAGGCTTCAAAAGTCGTATTGAGGGAGGTAAAAAGCCACAGTAGAGCTGTGGCAGTTGTTGTGACTGTTTAAAAAACGTTTTTGTCATTTGTTATTCCGTTTTTGGTATTAAGGGGTTAATCATCCATTTGCAAGTGGGTGCAATGCTCTGCTAACTTATTACATACACTGTAAAAATGTTGTTAGTGTAACTGCATTTTTTCACTGTTAGTTCAAAATTTGGGAAAATTTGTGTTTCTTAAAGGCGCAGTAACGTTTTTTATATTGCTTGTAAACTTGTTTTAAAGTGTTTTCCAAGCTTGCTAGTCTCATTGCTAGTCTGTTTAAACATGTCTGACACAGAGGAACCTACTTGTTCATTATGTTTGAAAGCCATGGCGGAGCCCCATAGGAGAATGTGTACTAAATGTATTGATTTCACCTTAAACAGTAAAGATCAGTCTTTATCTATAAAAGAATTATCACCAGAGGGTTCTGTCAAGGGGGAAGTTATGCCGACTAACTCTCCCCACGTGTCAGAGCCTTCGCCTCCCGCTCAGGGGACGCACGCTAATATGGCGCCAATTACATCAGGGACGCCCATAGCGATTACCTTGCAGGACATGGCTGCAATCATGAATAATACCCTGTCAGAGGTATTATCTAGATTGCCTGAATTAAGAGGCAAGCGCGATAGCTCTGTGGTTAGGAGAGATACAGAGCGCGCAAATGCTGTTAGAGCCATGTCTGATACTGTGTCACAGTATGCAGAACATGAGGACGGAGAGCTTCAGTCTGTGGGTGACATCTCTGACTCGGGGGAAACCTGATTCAGAGATTTCTAATTTTATATTTAAGCTTGAGAACCTCCGTGTATTGCTTGGGGAGGTATTAGCTGCTCTGAATGACTGTAACACAGTTGCAATTCCAGAGAAATTGTGTAGGCTGGATAGATACTATGCGGTGCCGGTGTGTACTGACGTTTTTCCTATACCTAAAAGGCTTACAGAAATTATTAGCAAGGAGTGGGATAAACCCGGTGTGCCCTTTTCCCCACCTCCTATATTTAGAATTTTTTTTCCAATAGACGCCACTACACGGGACTTATGGCAGACGGTCCCTAAGGTGGAGGGAGCAGTTTCTACTTTAGCAAAGCATACCACTATCCCGGTTGAGGACAGTTGTGCTTTTTCAGATCCAATGGATAAAAAATTGGAGGGTTACCTTAAGAAAATGTTTATTCAAAAAGGTTTTATTTTACAGCCCCTTGCATGCATTGTGCCTGTCACTGCTGCGGCGGCATTCTGGTTTGAGGCCCTGGAAGAGGCCATCCAGACAGCTCCATTGAATGAAATTATTGACAAGCTTAGAACGCTTAAGCTAGCTAACTCATTTGTTTCTGATGCCATTGTTCATTTGACTAAACTAACGGCTAAGATTTCCGGATTCGCCATCCAGGCGCGTAGGGCGCTATGGCTTAAATCCTGGTCAGCTGACGTGACTTCAAAGTCTAAATTACTCAACATTCCTTTCAAGGGGCAGACCTTATTCAGGCCTGGCTTGAAGGAAATTATTGCTGACATTACTGGAGGCAAGGGTCATACCCTTCCTCAGGACAGGGCCAAATCAAAGGCCAAACAGTCTAATTTTCGTGCCTTTCGAAATTTCAAGGCAGGAGCAGTATCAACTTCCTCCGCTTCAAAACAAGAGGGAACTGTTGCTCATTCCAGACAGGCCTGGAAACCTAACTAGTCCTGGAACAAGGGCAAGCAGGCCAGAAAGCCTGCTGCTGCCTCCAAGACAGCATGAAGGAATGGCCCCCTATCCGGAAATTGATCTATTGGGGGGCAGACTTTCTCTCTTCGCCCAGGCGTGGGCAAGAGATGTTCAGGATCACTGGGCGTTGGAGATCATATCTCAGGGATATCTTCTGGACTTCAAAGCTTCTCCTCCACAAGGGAGATTTCATCTTTCAAGGTTATCAGCAAACCAGATAAAGAAAGAGGCATTCCTAAGCTGTGTGCAAGACCTCCTAGTAATGGGAGTGATCCATCCAGTTCCGCGGATGGAACAAGGACAGGGATTTTATTCAAATCTGTTTGTGGTTCCCAAGAAAGAGGGAACCTTCAGACTAATCTTGGATCTAAAGATCTTAAACAAATTCCTCAGAGTTCCATCATTTAAAATGGAAACTATTCGGACCATCCTACCCATGATCCAAGAGGGTCAGTACATGACCACAGTGGACTTAAAGGATGCCTACCTTCACATACCGATTCACAAAGATCATCATCGGTTCCTAAGGTTTGCCTTTCTAGACAGGCATTACCAATTTGTAGCTCTTCCCTTCGGGTTGGCCACTGCCCCGAGAATTTTTACAAAGGTTCTGGGCTCACTTCTGGCGGTTCTAAGACCGCGAGGCATAGCGGTGGCTCCGTATCTAGACGACATCCTGATACAGGTGTCAAGCTTTCAAATTGCCAAGTCTCATACAGAGATAGTTCTGGCATTTCTGAGGTCGCATGGGTGGAAAGTGAACGTGGAAAAGAGTTCTCTATCACCACTCACAAGAGTCTCCTTCCTAGGGACTCTTATAGATTCTGTAGAGATGAAAATTTACCTGACGGAGTCCAGGTTATCAAAACTTCTAAATGCTTGCCGTGTCCTTCATTCCATTCCACGCCCGTCAGTGGCTCAGTGCATGGAAGTAATCGGCTTAATGGTAGCGGCAATGGACATAGTGCCATTTGCGCGCCTGCATCTCAGACCGCTGCAATTATGCATGCTAAGTCAGTGGAATGGGGATTACTCAGATTTGTCCCCTCTACTAAATCTGGATCAAGAGACCAGAGATTCTCTTCTCTGGTGGCTTTCTCGGGTCCATCTGTCCAAGGGTATGACCTTTCGCAGGCCAGATTGGACGATTGTAACAACAGATGCCAGCCTTCTAGGTTGGGGCGCAGTCTGGAACTCCCTGAAGGCTCAGGGATCATGGATTCAGGAGGAGAAACTCCTCCCAATAAATATTCTGGAGTTAAGAGCAATATTCAATGCTCTTCTAGCTTGGCCTCAGTTAGCAACACTGAGGTTCATCAGATTTCAGTCAGACAACATCACGACTGTGGCTTACATCAACCATCAAGGGGGAACCAGGAGTTCCCTAGCGATGTTAGAAGTCTCAAAAATCATTCGCTGGGCAGAGTCTCACTCTTGCCACCTGTCAGCAATCCACATCCCAGGCATGAGAACTAGGAGGCGGATTTTCTAAGTCTTCAGACTTTTCATCCGGGGGAGTGGGAACCCCATCCGGAGGTGTTTACTCAACTGGTCCATCGTTGGGGCAAACCAGAACTGGATCTCATGGCGTCTCGCCAGAATGCCAAGCTTCCTGGTTATGGATCCAGGTCCAGGGACCCGGGAACAACGCTGATAGATGCTTTAGCAGCTCCTTGGTTCTTCAACCTGGCCTATGTGTTTCCACCGTTTCCTCTGCTCCCTCGACTGATTGCCAAAATCAAACAGGAGAGAGCATCAGTGATTCTGATAGCGCCTGCGTGGCCACGCAGGACCTGGTGAGCAGACCTAGTGGACATGTCATCTCTTCCACCATGGACTCTGCCTCTGAGGCAGGACCTTCTAATACAAGGTCCTTTCAAACATCCAAATCTAATTTCTCTGAGACTGACTGCATGGAGATTGAACGCTTGATTCTATCAAGGTGTGGCTTCTCCGAGTCAGTCATTGATACCTTACTACAGGCTCGGAAGCCTGTCACCAGGAAAATCTACCATAAGATATGGCGTAAATATCTTTATTGGTGTGAATCCAAGAGTTACTCATGGAGTAAGGTTAGGATTCCTGGAATATTGTCCTTTCTCCAAGAGGGTTTGGACAAAGGCTTATCAGCTAGTTCTTTAAAAGGACAGATCTCTGCTCTGTCTATTCTTTTGCACAAGCGTCTGGCAGAAGTTCCAGACCTCCAGGCATTTTGTCAGGCTTTGGTTAGGATTAAGCCTGTGTTTAAAACTGTTGCTCCCCCGTGGAGCTTAAACTTGGTTCTTAAAGTTCTTCAGGGAGTTCCGTTTGAACCCCTTCATTCCATTGATATTAAACTTTTATCTTGGAAAGTTCTGTTTTTGATGGCTATTTCCTCGGCTCGAAGAATCTCTGAGTTATCTGCCTTACATTGTGATTCTCCTTATCTGATTTTTCATTCAGACAAGGTAGTTCTGCGTACCAAACCTGGGTTTTTTCCTAAGGTGGTTCCTAACAGGAATATCAATCAAGAGATTGTTGTTCCATCATTGTGTCCTAATCCTTCTTCAAAGAAGGAACGTCTTTTGCATAATCTGGACGTAGTCCGTGCCTTGAAGTTTTGCTTACAAGCTACTAAAGATTTTCGTCAAACATCTGCCCTGTTTGTCGTTTACTCTGGACAGAGAAGAGGTCCAAAAGCTTCGACAACCTCTCTCTCCTTTTGGCTTCGGAGCATAATACGCTTAGCCTATGAGACTGCTGGACAGCAGCCCCCTGAAAGGATTACAGCTCATTCTACTAGAGCTGTGGCTTCCACCTGGGCCTTTAAAAATGAGGCCACTGTTGAACAGATTTGCAAGGCTGCAACTTGGTCTTCGCTTCACACCTTTTCAAAATTTTACAAATTTGACACTTTTGCTTCTTCTGAGGCTGTTTTTGGGAGAAAGGTTCTACAGGCAGTGGTTCCTTCCGTTTAAGTTCCTGCCTTGTCCCTCCCATCATCCGTGTACTTTAGCTTTGGTATTGGTATCCCACAAGTAATGGATGATCCGTTTACTGGATACACTTAACAAGAGAAAACATAATTTATGCTTACCTGATAAATTTATTTCTCTTGTAGTGTATCCAGTCCACAGCCCGCCCTGTCCTTTTAAGGCAGGTCTAAATTTTAATTAAACTACAGTCACCACTGCACCCTATGGTTTCTCCTTTCTCGTCTTGTTTCGGTCGAATGACTGGATATGGCAGTGAGGGGAGGTGCTATATAGCAGCTCTGCTGTGGGTGATCCTCTTGCAACTTCCTGTTGGGAAGGAGAATATCCCACAAGTAATGGATGATCCGTGGACTGGATACACTACAAGAGAAATAAATTTATCAGGTAAGCATAAATTATGTTTTTTGGAGTTTACTGTCCCTTTAATGTAATCATTTTGTTGACTAACTGATGGCTGTTGCTGTGTTGTAATTTGTTTTCAATCTCAATAAAAAAATATTTAATAAAATAAATATTAGTAATTAATGTAAATAATTACATTATAGATGTACTGTAATATTAAATATTGATATATATATATATATATATATATATATACTGTATATATATAATACAATAAATAACTACCCAAAATAGGAATGGATATAGTTATATATATATATATATATATATATATATATATATATATATATATATATATATATATATATATATATATATATATATATATATATATATATATATATATCCACACTGATGTGTTAAGGATATAAGGAAAATTAAATATGGGTAAACTCAGCAAGTGATTAGACTGCAAATGAGCTTTTGTGCAGAATATAAACTAGGTACAAAAGAAAAGGTGTCCAGAATTCACAATAAAATCCTGAAAAAGAGAGGGACTTCAGCACTCTTAGGACCCAAAAAAATATATATATGAAAACAGAATGGAAACCCCCTCAGAGAAGGACCACTACAGGTGCACAAGTCAGCACAAAAATATGTTTTAATAAAAAAAAACACACTTAAGATTTATAAAATACTGCCTTCCTTGGTGTGCTGCACACCACAAAGCTACACTGCTGCCACACACTGAGAGTCATTGCAAGCTTGCAAATAATTGAAGAAGCCAATATAGTCCACAGGACCCAAATATTGTTCCAGAGATAGTATCACAAGCAAACATAGCCATGTAGTTGGAGTGTCCAGAACAGGTAAAAAGTCATTGTCTGAAGACTTAAGCCATAAAAGATCAGACAAAGGCTGGATAATAGGGCTATAGTGCAGTGATTCCAAACAGTGGTGGCTTGATTATATCTGTCGCCCATAGATTCTCACTATGGCGATCAGGGCAGGTGTAACCTGTATCTTGTTGCCAGCGCATTAGCTCAAAGCCATATCATCCTGCTCAAAGTGACAAAATCTGGCTCACAAGAAGTCGGGAACCTCACTGCTCCAAAACAAACAGCCAACTGAATAATTGCAGTCTACGCACGTTTTGCCCCACAATGCTGAGCAAAATCCGGGGCCTCGACAGGACTAATACACTGGCAACAAGATACAGTTTACACCGGCCATGATCGCCATAGTGAGAATCTATGGGCAACAGAAATAGTCAAGCCACCACTGTTTGGAATCACTGCACTATAGCCCTATTCTCCAGCCTTTGTCTGATCTTTTATGGCTTAAGTCTTCAGACAATGACTTTTTACCTGTTCTGGACACTCCAACTACATGGCTATGTTTGCTTGTGATACTGCCTCTGGAACAATATTTGGGTCCTGTGGACTATATTGGCTTCTTCAATTATTTGCAAGCTTGCAATGACTCTCAGTGTGTGGCAGCAGTGTAGCTTTGTGGTGTGCAGCACACCAAGGGAGGCCCTATTCTCCAGCCTTTGTCTGATCTTTTATGGCTTAAGTCTTCAGACAATGACTTTTTACCTGTTCTGGACACTCCAACTACATGGTTATGTTTGCTTGTGATACTATCTCTGGAACAATATGTGGGTCCTGTGGACTATATTGGCTTCTTCAATTATTTGCAAGCTTGCAATGACTCTCAGTGTGTGGCAGCAGTGTAGCTTTGTGGTGTGCAGCACACCAAGGGAGGCAGTATTTGGAATAACTGCACCTGTGGGAGTAAGTCTGCACTCTACTTGTATGCTTGCACTGTATTTGATGAGGAGTCAGCTTTGCATATGTTCCTGTGGGTATTTCTCTGGAGAGCTTGATCGTTTGGTATAGAGGACGTTTTTACCTCAACCTTCTGCTGTCATAGCAGGATTGAGCTATATCCTGACCGGAGTCACCTGTAATCAGTAACTAGAGCGAAGAAGTTCCCATATGCTATCTACATTCTTCAAACAGGTTGTATACTTGTAATTTACTCATATATCTGCTGCTTACCTGGTATTGATTATAGCCCTATTCTCCAGACGTTGTTTGATCTTTTACAACGTAAGTCTTCACACGATTACTTTTTACCGGTTCTGGAAACTCCAACTACATTGCTCTGTTTGGTTGTGATAATATCTCTGGAACAGTTTTTGGGTCCTGTGGACTATATTGGCTTATTCAATTATTTGCAAGCTTGCAATGACTCTCAGTGTACCACAGGGAGGCAGAATTTTATTAATCTTTACGTGTATTTTGGGTATTTTTTTATTAAAACATATTTTTGTGCTGACTTGTGCCTGTAGTGGCCCTTCTCTGAGGGATTTTCCATTCTGTTTTCATATATATATATATATATATATATATATATATATACACAGTATGTAGAGTACTTAGTATTCATATTTTTTTTAATATTTATTATTTTACATAACGAACCCTAAGATAACTCATTGTGCTAACCTGACACCGTGTTAGACCTAAAGTGCAAAACCTAAAGTGCATTATGCATTGTTTACATTCCACTGTTCTTCACTTAGGTTTTTTTTTTACATTTGTATTATTAATTATATATATATATATATATATATATATATATATATATATATATATATATATATATATATATATATATATATATATATATATATATATATATATATATCTGATAATGCTAAAGGAATATATATATATATATATATCTGATAACGCTAAAGGAATATATATATATATATATATCTGATAACGCTAAAGGAATATATATATATATATATATATATATATATATATATATATATATATATATATATATATATATATATATATATATGTGTGTGTGAAAACCATTGGAATGTCAAATATTTACAGTAACTATAAAGTTAAAACCTTTATTAAATATGAATATTGCTTAAATAAGCTTTTACATCTTTTCATCTACTTAACTATATGTGTGTCTGTGTAGATATGTATCTATGTGTTAATATGTGCATATATGTCTGTAAATACATATTTACCCATATAAATACATAAATACATATGTATACATATATAGACATATAAATATACATACATATACATCTTTAGACATGTCTATGTATGTATCTCAATGTTAAAGCCATTTGTCTGTCTTTTTTTTTTTTAACACCTGAGACATCCTAACTTTGAGCCTTTATAATGTTTGTGTGCAATATTTAATATACTTAATAATGTATTTTTAATGTGTTTAGTGGAACCTTTTTTTTTTTTTTTTGCAAAACAGTTAACCAGAGCTTTGAAGTTGCATTAATCATTCTAACGTAAAACGTAATTGCCCTTAAGCAATCTCGATTACTTTCAACTTGTAAAACCAGCAGTAAGCCCGATGAGCGCAAACACCTGCTATAAATCTTTTATCGCTTGCGCACAAACGTAATTTGGCCCATTATATACAAAGTTGAATGACTTCCCATTTTTTTTTACTTCTTCTATTACCCTTATTCTTAAAAAAAGATAAAGACCCTGGATTACTAGACTCCTATTGCCCGATATCATTATTAAACTTTGACTATAAGCTATTGACACATATTGTTGCTAACAGACTAAAAACTATTCTGAAATTGATCATCCACTAGGACCAATTGGGATTTATGCAGGGCAGAATGTCTTTTAAAAATATAACGGCTAGATTTGGAGTTTTGTCGGTAACGACCCGAAAAACTAACGCCGGCTTTTTTCTGGCCGCACCATAAAAATAACTCTGGTATTGAGAGTCCACATAAAGGATGCGTTAGGCTCAAAAAAAGGAGCGTAGAGCATTTTTAACGCTGCTTCAACTCTCGATACCAGAGTTGCTTACGGACGCGGCCAGCCTTAAAAACGTGCTCGTGCACGATTCCCCCATAGGAAACAATGGAGCTGTTTGAGCTGAAAAAAAAACAAACACTTGCAAAAAAGCCGCGTTCAGCTCCTAACGCAGCCCCATTGTTTGCTATGCGGAAACACTTCCTACGTCTGCACTTAACACTCTAACATGTACCCCGAGTCTAAACACCCCTAACCTTACACTTATTAACCCCTAATCTGCCGCCGCCACTATCGCTGACCCCTGCATATTATTATTAACCCCTAATCTGCCGCTCCGTAAACCGCCGCTACTTACATTATCCCTATGTACCCCTAATCTGCTTCCCTAACATCGCCGACCCCTATATTATATTTATTAACCCCTAATCTGCCCCCCACAATGTCGCCTCCACCTGCCTACACTTATTAACCCCTAATCTGCCGAGCGGACCTGAGCGCTACTATAATAAAGTTATTAACCCCAATCCGCATCACTAACCCTATAATAAATAGTATTAACCCCTAATCTGCCCTCCTTAACATCGCCGACACCTAACTTCAATTATTAACCCCTAATCTGTCGACCGGAGCTTACCGCTATTCTAATAAATGTATTAACCCCTAAAGCTAAGTCTAACCCTAACACTAACACCCCCCTAAGTTAAATATAATTTTAATCTAACGAAATTAATTAACTCTTATTAAATAAATTATTCCTATTTAAAGCTAAATACTTACCTGTAAAATAAATCCTAATATAGCTACAATATAAATTATAATTATATTATAGCTATTTTAGGATTAATATTTATTTTACAGGTAACTTTGTATTTATTTTAACCAGGTACAATAGCCAATCTATTGGCTGTTCCGATCAGCCAATAGAATGCGAGCTCAATCTGATTGGCTGATTGGATCAGCCAATCGGATTGAACTTGATTCTGATTGGCTGATTCCATCAGCCAATCAGAATATGCCTACCTTAATTCCGATTGGCTGATATAATCCTATCAGCCAATCGGAATTCGAGGGACGCCATCTTGGATGACGTTCCTTAAAGGAACCGTCATTCGTCGTTAGTCCGTCGGGCCAGCAGGATGTTCCGCGTCGGAGGTCTGCAAGATGGATCCGGAAGAAAGAAGATTGAAGATGCCGTTGATAGAAGACTTCATCCGGATCATGGACCTCTTCAGCTCCCGCTTGGATGAAGACTTCATCCGGATCATGGACCTCTTCAGCTCCCGCTTGGATGAAGACTTCAGCCGGATCATGGACCTCTTCAGCCCCCCGCTTGGGCTTGGATCAGGACATCGGAGGAGCTCTTCTGGACAGATCGTTGAACCCGGTGAGGTGAAGACAAGGTAGGAAGATCTTCAGGGGCTTAGTGTTAGGTTTATTTAAGGGGGGTTTGGGTTAGATTAGGGGTATGTGGTTGGTGGGTTGTAATGTTGGGGGGCTTGGGTATTGTATGTTTTTTTTTACAGGCAAAAGAGCTGAACTTCTTGGGGCATGCCCCGCAAAGGGCCCTGTTCAGGGCTGGTAAGGTAAAAGAGCTTTGAACTTTAGTTATTTAGAATAGGGTAGGGCATTTTTTTATTTTGGGGGGCTTTGTTATTTTATTAGGGGGCTTAGAGTAGGTTTAATTAGTTTAAAATTGTTGTAATATTTTTCTTATGTTTGTAAATATTTTTTTATTTTTTGTAACTTAGTTCTTTTTTATTTTTTGTACTTTAGCAAGTTTATTTAATTGTATTTATTTGTAGGAATTGTATTTAATTAATTTATTGATAGTGTAGTGTTAGGTTAATTGTAGGTAATTGTAGGTAGTTTATTTAATTAATTTATTGATAGTATAGTGTTAGGTTTAATTGTAACTTAGGTTAGGATTTATTTTACAGGTAAATGTGTAATTATTTTAACTATTTTAGCTATTAAATAGTTCTTAACTATTTAATAGCGATTGTACCTGGTTAAAATAAATACAAAGTTACCTGTAAAATAAATATTAATCCTAAAATAGCTACAATGTAATTATAATTTATATTGTAGCTATATTAGAATTTATTTTACAGGTAAGTATTTAGCTTTAAATAGGAATAATTTATTTAATAAGAGTTAATTTATTTCGTTAGATTTAAATTATATTTAACTTAGGGGGGTGTTAGTGTTAGGGTTAGACTTAGCTTTAGGGGTTAATACATTTATTAGAATAGCGGTGAGCTCCGGTCGGCAGATTAGGGGTTAATAATTGAAGTTAGGTGTCGGCGATGTTAGGGAGGGCAGATTAGGGGTTAATACTATTTATTATAGGGTTAGTGAGGCGGATTAGGGGTTAATAACTTTATTATAGTAGCGCTCAGGTCCAGTCGGCAGATTAGGGGTTAATAAGTGTAGGCAGGTGGAGGCGACGTTGAGGGGGGCAGATTAGGGGTTAATAAATATAATATAGGGATCGGCGGTGTTAGGGGCAGCAGATTAGGGGTACATAAGGATAACGTAGGTGGCGGCGCTTTGCGGTCGGCATATTAGGGGTTAATAAGTGTAGGTAGGTGGAGGCGACGTTGTGGGGGGGGCAGGTTAGGGGGGACCTCGTTTTAGGGGTGCATAGGTAGTTTATGGGTGTTAGTGTACTTTAGAGCACAGTAGTTAAGAGCTTTATAAACCGGCGTTAGCCCAGAAAGCTCTTAACTACTGACTTTTTTCCTGCGGCTGGAGTTTTGTCGCTAGATGTCTAACGCTCACTTCAGAAACGACTCTAAATACCAGAGTTAGAAAGATCCCATTGAAAAGATAGGATACGCAATTTACATAAGGGGATCTGCGGTATGGAAAAGTCGCGGATGAAAAGTGAGCGTTAGACCCTATTTTGAGTGACTCCAAATACCGGCGGTAGCCTAAAACCAGCGTTAGGAGCCTCTAACGCTGGTTTTCACGGCTAACGCCAAACTCCAAATCTAGGTCTAAGTAACTTCTATGCTTTTGCTGGAATTGTTTTGGTCAAAATTGCAAACTCAAAACAATGTTTGACTCTATTACATGGAATCACATTAACATCTTTAAATAATTTAGCTTTTTTGGACAATTCTATAATTTAGGATGATATATAATAACCCTACTTTAACTCTATTAGTTAATGGCTCACTTTCCCTTGACATAATTCTATGCCCTTTATCCCCTCTTCTTTTTAATATTGTTTTAGAACCTTTAACAATATGCTGTTGACAAGAATTAGAGGTGGTCTATCTATGAACTATCTATCATTATGGAGTAAAATCGAATCCACTCTTAAAAGCTAGTCTATTTTACCAGTAACTTTCGTTGCCAAAGCTGGACTAAATAAAATGATAATCTTCCCAAAAGTTCTATTTTTCTACAAAACCTTCTCTGTTTTTTTAAGAAAAAAGATATTTACTATTTTAATTCTGTATGTAGAAAGTTTCTTTGTTGTGAAGGTAAACCTTGCTTGTCAATTTATGAACTATTTCAGTTAAAAAAATATGCAAGTTTAGGGTCAGATTACTAGTGGAGTGCAAAATTGCGCTTTCTCGAGTGCAGTATTTGCACTCAACTCTTAATACCAGTACACACAAATGTGCACTGGTATTAATAGTTGAGCACAATGTGAATGTGAGGAAAACTTTGTGCTCACGAGAACACGCTTCCATAGACTCCTATGGGAGCCTCGTTCTCATGCCGTGGACACGGCAGAGAACCTAGAGCGGTGAAAGGAGCAAATTTTTAAATATATCTGTGTATACATATTAACACATAAATATATATGTATATAAACATATACATATATATTTATAGGAATAACACAGTCCCCATTGACTGCAATGTAAAGGCACTTTTCAATGCCATTTTTTCTAACACCCCACATCCGCACACTTTATCCCCTTAAAACTGTTTTGTGTAGTTATTATTTAAAACATAAAGATGCTACTTTTTTATTTTAAAAAGCAACACTACACTTTATTTTGAGGGCAATTGGGGGACATTTTTTTAAATTAACCAGAGATCTGCCCTCTGTCAAATTTTTGTAGTGCTAATTGCTACAACAAGCTTGCGGTACCATTAACAAGCCACTTGTGAGGGCTGTTTATTTAATGTGCTCCCCTGTAAATTTGCCTGTTTACGGGTGCATGTTAAATTATAGATCCACTTGTAATCTAGACCTCAGTGTTTTCAAATATTCAATTATATACCTTGCTTTGTATGGCTAAAGTTGCCGTAGACTGCTTGACTGAAGAAAAATACACATCCTTGGTTAGAGAAGAAGAATTTCTAATTAGACCTTATTCACTCAAAGCGTTATTGCACAATCAAGTTATGCATTTGCCTAAAGATATCCTATATAATTTTATGATTTATAATATTGTGAAAGCCTGGAGGGAAATTTGTAAGGAACTTCAAATTGATAATTCCCTTTCTAGCTTTTTGCCTATTTTAGGTAACCTTTACTTTAAACCAGGACTCAGAGCTCAGGTCTCTAAAATTGGCAACAGAGAGGGTTGCTTTATTTATACTAACCCAGAGAGCAAGAATTAGATACAATTATATATTTTGAATCATTAATACAAAAATTAATTTATTATCTAAAGAATTAGGAAATGCAAATTAATAACCTCAGGCTGGTGATATGTAATGTGTATGGCCCTAATAACACAGACCCCAGCTTTTGGAATAGCTTGGTGTTTTTTCTATCCAAGTTCCTTGGACAAAACTTAATCTTAGCAGGAGATTTTAATCTAATCCCTTCTGAAACAATAGATAAATTCACCCCCAAAAACGCAGTTTCCTCCAAACAGAAAGCACGAATCTTTCAACAAGTCTGTAAAAGCCTTAAGCTGCACGATATCTGGCGCCTACAGTATCCAGATACTAGGTCTTTTACCTGTGAATCTAAAAGTCATGGATCTTTTTCCTGTATAGATTTATTTCTACTATCTAGCCCATTAATTAAATTAAAAATTAAGACAGAGATATTCGATATATTGATCTCGGATCATGCCATCATCTCATTAGATTACAGCTACAATCAATGCAAAATAATGAAAGGAATAATTTCTTTTTTCCGAATTTTTTAGTAAATAATCTTGAATTTAATAATTGGTTAAAGCATAAGTGGCGAGAATTTGAGTTGTTCAATAGAGAGTATAGAGGGAAAATAGAAATATTTTGGGAATCTGCCAAAGCCTATCTAAGAGGTGATATTAAAGCTTATATGATCTCAAAAAAAAAGGAAACTCTTAGAAAGGGAGGTTCAATTATCTAGACAAGTCCAGAACGCATATCGTAACTACGTTCATAACCCCTCTAAACAGCTAGGGGATAAATATAATCTCCTTAAAACAGAAAGAGATATTTTCATTAAGAAAAAGGTTGAACGGGAAGAACTTAAAATAAGTATTAAGTATAAAGGTCAATATGGAAAATCTGCCAAATTCTTGTCCAGACTAGATAAAGCCAGGAAAAAATCTAATACAATAGAAGCCATTAATGATGGGACAAATAGAGTTACGGAGCAGACCAAAATCCAAAATGTCTTTCTAGAATACTACCAAAATTTATATGCAGCTAAAGAGATCAATATTGATAACAAGAATACATTCTGGCATGGGATCAATTTGCCCAAGATAACGCCAGAAGTCGTTAATACTATTAATAGACCAATAACAAATGAGGAAGTTCTGGAAGCTATAAATAACACCAAGTCTAACAAAGCCCCGGGCCCGGACCAGATACCTATTGAAATGTATAAGATACTTAGACTAGAGGTAGTAGATACTTTAGTTTCATTGTTTAATGGATATTATATCGAGGGTTTAAACATGTCTAAATACTTCACTGCGTCAATTATATCATTGATTTTGAAAAAGGGGAAAAATCCACTAGATCCCAAATCCTACAGACCTATCTCATTACTCAATGCAGATTATAAATTATTGACGCATATTGTTGCCAATAGATTAAAACTTTGCCTTGATCCCATTATCCATCCCGATCAAACGGGATTTATGTATCAAAGAGCTTCTACTAAAAACATCAGGAAAGTAGCCTTATTAATAGATCATTTTTGGCACAAAGCAGCGGATAGAAAACGAATAATCAAGACTTTGCATTAATCACATTAGACGCCGAAAAGGCATTTGATTCGGTAGGTTGGAACCATTTATTTTCGACATTAGACTTTTTCGGTTTTACAGGTCATTTTTCACAATTTGTCAAAACTTTATATGATCATCCAAGGTCTAGTATTTTAATTAATGGCAGCTACACCGCAAATCTTACTTTAAATAGGGGGACGAGACAGGGGTGCCCACTTTCCCCTTTACTTTTTAATCTCGCCCTAGAACCTCTGGCGATTATCTTACGGCAGGAACTACAAGGTATTAGATTAGGGTAAGAAAAACTGGTACTAGCACTATATGCAGATGACCTGATATTATTTGTTAGAAATACTAAGAGGAATATACCACAAGCACATAAATCATTGATATGTTTAGCTCCTTTTCTGGCTACAAAATCAATGCTAATAAATCTGGAATTCTATGGTTACATAAGACCAAAACAAGTATCCAAGAACACCCTTTTCAAGAGGTCTCTAGTATTAATTATTTAGGATTAAACTTTCATTCTGATCCAAATCAATGGTATAAATTAAACTATTCTATCTTTTTTAAAAAAGCTTCAGAAAAAATGCAACACTGGCTAATGTTTCCCATTTCACTGTCTGCGAAAGTTATGATCATAAAAACCATTCTTTTTCCCCAATTAATGTATATCATGCAAAATCTTCCATTATTTATAAAGACCCAGGATATAAAAAGATTTAATAGCGAGTCTGCCAACTTTATATGGAACAATAAGAGACACATGCTATCTATAACAAAATTATCTCTTGGATTTGAGGAAGGCAGCTTATCTTTTCCAAACATCAAAAAATATAATATTGCTACACTGGCCCGATCGGCATTTGATTGGCTAACAGAAGCTAACTATCTTACACATTTTCAAATTGAAAAACATCTATGTAAACCATACACGTTAAAAGCCTTGCTGCATTGTCCAGTGTCGCAGCTGCCAAAGGATATTAAAAATATGACTATAATACGCAACACCATTGATGCTTGGCAGAAACTAAATAAATTGCTTAATATAAATTTTGAGGTTTCCCCATTACTCCCAATACAAGGTAATCCAAAATTTATCCCTGGACTATCTAACAAAGTTTATAATGTCTGGGCACAAAAAGGTTTATTAAACGTATATCAATGCTTAAATAATTATTTTCAAATAAGAACATTTGAGGAACTGGCCAGAGTATTTTCTTTGTCAAATAAAAATTTTTTCGCCTACCTTCAGATTAGATATTTTATCACTGAAAGTAAAATATCAAGCGACGATACTGAAAGGTGGGGTAAAATTGAACAATATCCTACTTATTACAAGTCTGGCCAACACAGCATTTCCTTATTATACAAAATTATGCTTGCTAAACAGGGCCAATTGATAATTAATAGCCTTGCTGGAAAATGGAACTCCCATTTTACCGATATCTCTGTAGACATATTGTGCGCAAGCTTCAAATGGGTTAAAAATGCCACTATTTCTACAGCTTGGAAAGAATCACATTTAAAGTTAATGAATAATGCATACCTTACACCTAGGAAAATGTCTAAATGGCACACCAACCATATCATTAATATAAGTAACAACTGTCCCAGATGTAACAATGTAAATGCAGACATAGTCCACTGCTTTTGGGAATGTCCCAAAATTATGCAGTTCTGGCTTAAAATTGAGTTCTGGATTAATAAAATGTTAGAGAATAGAATAAAACTTACATCTAGGCATATTTTTTCCTTGCTCCTCAAGAAAGCAATAGAAACAATAGTAATCTTATCAATACAGCTATTATGATAGGGCTTAATCTTATTTTAAAAAATTGGAAGAGTAATAAGGCCCCCTCGACCCCTTGCTTTTTAAACTTGATGCTCTCTCAGATAATTTTTTAACAAATGACCATCCGATCTCACCTCCACATAAGAAAAAGATCACAGCTTTTTTCTTAAAATGGTTAAGAGTCATACTATCTTACCCCCAAGACATACAATTCTCTCTCATCTCTAGCTTCCGCAGAACAGAATATTTTGAAACCTTAATCTTGACAGGGGTCTTTCCAGCTGAATGGTATTGAGCTTGGAGGAACCTTGGCTGTGAGAGGAGATTATATGTGATGGGCAGATTACACTGAGTAGGGTGGAGGGGATAGGGAGAGATCGGATGTAGAGAGAGAGACGAGCCAGATGATCTGGCTTTTTTTTTTTTTTTTTTTTTCCCTGTATGAATGAATTTGCCTTCCCTCTCTGTGTAGGGATAAGGCAAAGATCTATAATATGTGAAAAGGTTAATGGGTACGAGAGTATTTTTTTTTTATGTATAACTAGAACTGTATATAGTATACTAGAAAGTCTCTGTTTTCTTTTGTTATTGCAAATGTACCCGTTTTCACTTAATAAAAATCCGATTTAAAAAAAAAAAAATTATCTAAAGAATTGTATGTATACCTATAAATGAGAAATTTCTTTAATGAAATAACAAAAGATAAAAGTAATAACTGATCTTTATATGAGCTGGAACAATGTACTAGTTTATATAGGCAGGGCTGCCATGCGCCATCACTAACCTATGGAAAACATTATTACTGAAATCGGCTATACTAATATCTTAAAGGGACAGTCAACACCAGAATTTTCATTGTTTAAAAAGAAAGATAATCCCTTTATTACCCATTCCCCAATTTTGCATAACCAACACTGTTATATTAATATTACTTGTTACCTCTGTGATTACCTTGTATCTAAACCTCTGCAGACTGCCCCCTTATTTCAGTTCTTTTGACAGACTTGCATTTTAGCCAATCAGTGTTTACTCCTAGGTAACTTCACGTGCATGAGCTTAATGTTATCTATATGAAACACATGAACTAATGCCCTCTAGTAGTCAAAATGCATTCAGATTAGAGGCAGTCTTCAAGGTCTAAGAAATTAGTATATGAACCTCCTAGAATTAGCTTTCAACTAAGAACATCAAGAAAACAACTATTTAAATCATGGAAGTTTTTTTGGGACTTGACTGTCCCTTTAAATATATATTCTAAGTGGCTGGTGGATGTTGAGAACCTAAAATTTGAGGAAATAAAGAAGAGTTTCATACAAGTTGATAAACTCATACAATTTCTTCAAATGAAACTAATAAATAGAGCATATAACACTCCTTTAGTTATAACTAAATGGTATTGTAACAAAAATGTTGTTTGCTCCAAGTGTAGGTACATTAAGGCAGATTTGTCACATTGTCTTTGGCATTGTCCAAAGATTCAAAGCTATTGGCTGCAAGTTATGCTTTGGATTGATACATTTCTTGTAAAAACAATTATTCTTATTAAATCACATATCTTTTTTTCTGTTTCTCCCCAAAAAAGAAAATATTCAAAATGTATATTTCATAAATACGGCAATACTAATAGGGAGACGATTTATAACAAAGAGCTGGAAGAGATAGTCCAAACCTAAAGGCATTTATTAAAACAATGAGCTACCAGATAAATCTGGAACAATTCAACAGATTAATTCATACAGATATGAAAATTGAAGCCTTTTTCTGTCAATGGGAAAAGATGATTTATTCCCTTCCTACAACTTATCCGCTCTTTTTGCAGATTCACCTATTTCATCTCTCTAAATAATGAAGGACACTTTCCATATAGCTGGAAAACAATATTTCTGAATAGAAGGAAAGAAATAATAGAAAAGGGGAGGGAGAGGTAGAGATGGGGTAAGGACAGTAAAATATAATTAATAACGTTTTGGTAGGGAATAAAGAGGAGAAAAGACTGACATTCTTGGGAAGCCCTCTTTTTTGTTTATATTTTGAGCTGCTTTGGTTTCAACTCAAATGTTAAAGTTGATTTAAATTGAAAAGTGAAATTTTCTTTTTCCATGTCTATGCTGTTAATTGACTCACCCTGATATGTCTGAACGAAAAGATATATAAAAAATATTTGTGAATAATGACATAATACATTTTTATCAGTGTTTATATGAGTTGAACAGTATATTTTAATGTATTTATGTTGTATTTAGTGCAACCTTTATTTTATACTTTCCTTTTATTTTATCCTTTATTTTATCCTTTCCTACCCCTACATAATGGGTAGATTTACCATTGTGCGGACGGACATGATCCGCTGTAGCAATCATGTCCGCCTCACATCGATAAATGCCGACAGTATACGCTGTCTGCATTTATCATTGCCCAAGCAGTTCTGGTGAACTGCTTGTGCATTGCTGCCCCTGCAGATTTGTGGCCTATCAGCAGCTAGCAGGGGGTGTCAATCAACCCGATCGTATGTGATCGGTCTGATTGCTGTACGCCACCTTAGAGGTGGCATACAAGCTAAGGAGAAGCGGTCTTAAGATCGCTGCATCTTAACTCCTGTTTCCGGCAAGCCTGAAGGCTTGTGAAGAAACAGGTACATTAGGCACAATGTGGGGCTTAATAAATCGGTGCCTATATATACAGTTGCGCTAACCCGACATGCATTACATTCTATTACGCAAGTTAGCACAGGCGCAATATTCCTATATCTTTTGGTGTAAACATTAGCTCGCCACTTGTAATCTAGCCCAGAAGTGATAATGGTACACAATCTAAGGGAATTGATGAATGACTGTGATATATTTATACATCTAACCTAAGAATGAATTAAACTGCAAAAGTAACTATTAGCAGATAATTTGATATCTTTAATTAAAATCTTTAAAATGAGATCCTTTTAGAGATTGTGTAAATATAATAGTTGAAAGCTATACAAAGAAACATGGAAAATTACAATATATTATTTACTTTAAACATGTAAGGCCACCAGGTCTGTTTATGTGAATGTCTGATGATTTGTCTTATATTATGAAATCAAATCCTAATTATAACAGTATTTATATAAAATCCAATATTATTCAAGGTAAAACTCTATAATAGTTAAGTGCCATATCCACCTTCTGCGATGAAATTGAAAATAACTATTGGAACACATCACATACTGAGCAAAAAGTAAAATTCATTACAGCCTACTGTGCAGCTGTCCATGAAAATTATTTTAAATACATCTTGAACAGCTGGATTGTTGAACAGGAAAATTAAGTGTAACAGCAGTGGGATGATAAAAAATACTATCTATCTAAAACAAACAACAGGGTCTATATAACAGTAAATGTAGTAGTTTGTGAAATAACAATAACCTGGGTTTAAAAATTATATGTCATTGACTGGACAAGTCACAAAATAGTTAACGCACCTTGTTTGTCCTGCTTTAATTGATATGAACCCCATAAGATACCATGGGTTACCCAGAAATTCATGATTTGAGTGTGACTGTCATAGTGATGTCGCGAATAGTTAGCCGGTGAATAGTTCCTGGCGAACATAGCATGTTCGCATTCGCCGCGGTGGGCGAACATATGCGATGTTCGATCTGCCCCCTATTCGCCATCATTGAGTCAAACTTTGACCCTGTACCTCACAGTCAGCAGACACGTTCCAGCCAATCAGCAGCAGACCCTCCCTCCCAGACCCTCCTACCTCCTGGACAGCATCCATTTTAGATTAATTCGGAAGCTGCATTCTTAATGAGAGGAGGGACAGTGTAGCTGCTGCTGATTTAATAGGGAAATCGATAACTAGGCTAGTGTATTCAGTGTCCACTACAGTACTGAAGGACTCATCTGATCTCTGCTGTAAGGGCAGCACCCCAAAAAGCCTTTTTAGGGCTAGAACATCAGTCTGCTTTTTTTTTTTTTCCTGTGTAATCTAATTGCAGTTGCCTGCCTGCCAGCGTGTGTCAGGCTTGCAGCGTATACTGTGCCCACTTGCCCAGTGCCACCACTCATATCTGGTGTAACAGTAGTGTACATTTAAAAAAAACAACAGTTTTTTGACTGTGTTAAATAATAGCAGTCAGTTTCCTTCACACGTGTGCGTTTCAGTGCCTGCCTGCCAGGGCACAGTGTCACCCCAGTGCAACTCATATCTGGTGTAACAGTAGTGTACATTTAAAAAAAAAAAACAACACTTTTTTGACTGTGTTAAATAATAGCAGTCAGTTTCCTTCACACGTGTGCGTTTCAGTGCCTGCCTGGCAGGGCACAGTGTCACCCCAGTGCAACTCATATCTAGTGTAACCGTAGTGTACATTTTAAAAAAACAACACTAGTTTGACTGTGTTAAATAATAGCAGTCAGTTTCCTTCACACATGTGCGTTTCAGTGCCTGCCTGCCAGGGCACAGTGTCACCCCAGTGCAACTCATATCTGGTGTAACAGTAGCGTACATTTAAAAAAAAAAAAAAACTTTTTTGACTGTGTTAAATAATAGCAGTCAGTTTCCTTCACACGTGTGCGTTTCAGTGCCTGCCTGCCAGGGCACAGAGTCACCCGCGTAGTGCAACGCATATCTGGTGTAACAGTAGTGTACATTTAAAAAAAAAAACAACCCTAGTTTGACTGTTTTTAAATAATAGGCAGTCAGTTTCCTTCACACATGTGCGTTTCAGTGCCTGCCATGCCAGGGCACAGTGTCACCCCAGTGCAACTCATATCTGGTGTAACAGTAGCGTACATTTAAAAAAAAAAAAAAACTTTTTTGACTGTGTTAAATAATAGCAGTCAGTTTCCTTCACACGTGTGCGTTTCAGTGCCTGCCTGCCAGGGCACAGAGTCACCCTAGTGCAACGCATATCTGGTGTAACAGTAGTGTACATTTAAAAAAAAAAAACAACCCTAGTTTGACTGTGTTTAAATAATAGCAGGTCAGTTTCCTTCACACGTGTGCGTTTCAGTGCCTGCCTGCCTGCCAGGGCACAGTGTCACCCCAGTGCAACTCATATCTGGTGTAACAGTAGTGTACATTAAAAAAAAAAAACACTTTTTTGACTGTGTTAAATAATAGCAGCCAGTTTCCTTCACACGTGTTGCGTTTCAGTGCCTGCCTGCCAGGGCACAGTGTCACCCCAGTTGCAACTCATATCTGGTGTAACAGTAGTGTACATTTAAAAACAACAACACTTTTTTGACTGTGTTAAATAATAGCAATCAGTTTTCCTTCACATGTGTTTGTTTCAGTGCCTGTCTGCCAGGGCACAGTGTCACCCCAGTGCAACTCATATCTGGTGTAACAGTCGTGTACATTTAAAAAAAAACAACACTTTTTGACTGTGTTAAATAATAGCAGTCAGTTTCCTTCACACGTGTGCATTTCAGTGCCTGCCAGGGCACAGTGTCATCCCAGTACAACTCATATCTGGTGTAACAGTAGTGTACATTTAAAAAAACAACAGTTTTTTTTACTGTGAAATAATAGCAGTCAGTATACCTTCACACGTGTGCGTTTCAGTGCCTGCCTGCCAGGGCACAGTGTCACACCAGTGCAACTCATATCTGGTGTAACAGTAGTGTACATTTAAAAAAAAACCAACACTGATAGGGGACGTAACAGGGATTAAACTGATAAGAATAGTACTACTTAACACACCACTTCCTATCTGGTGGCACCAGGGTCGGCTCTAATGGGGGGCATTGGGGGGGCAATGCCCAACCCAAATGGAATGCTGTGCCCCCCCCCCCAGGGCAAAAACAGTGATTTTTTTTTTTAAAAAAAAAACCTAGTTAACCTAGGGCTTGCACTTCTCCTCCTCCTGCTAGCCCACTTACTACATAAAGCTGCAGTGAGATGATGACATCATCAGACCTCTGCAGGAAAGTGCTGGGAGAAAGCTAACAGTCAGTGAGAGGGAAAGGCAGAAGTAAGTTTGTGAAAACTTATAACCAATGTGTGTGTGAGAGTAATATCCCTTCCCTATTGTGCTTTATATCCTGATTCAGAACCATCCTGCAGCCACAGATAAACAAGGCAAATGGGGGAATTCCTTAGGCCTAGATTTGGAGTTTTGTCGGTAACGACCCGCGTAGCTAACGCCGGCTTTTTCTGGCCGCACCATAAAAATAACTCTGGTATTGAGAGTCCACATAAAGGCCTGCGTTAGGCTCCAAAAAAGGAGCGTAGAGCATATTTAACGCAGCTTCAACTCTCGATAACCAGAGTTGCTTACGCAAGCGGCCAGCCTCAAAAACGTGCTCGTGCACGATTCCCCCATAGGAAACAATGGAGCTGTTTGAGCTGAAAAAAAAACCACCTGCAAAAAAGCCGCGTTCAGCTCCTAACGCAGCCCCATTGTTTTGCTATGCGGAAACACTTCCTACGTCTGCACCTAACACTCTAACATGTACCCCGAGTCTAAACACCCCTAACCTTACACTTATTAACCCCTATTATGCCGCACCCGCTATCGCTGACCCCTGCATATTATTATTAACCCCTAATCTGCCGCTCTGTAAACCGCTGCTACTTACATTATCCCTATGTACCCCTAATCTGCTGCCCTAACATCGCCGACCCCAATATTATATTTATTAACCCCTAATCTGCCCCCCCTCAACGTCGCCTCCACCTGCCTACACTTATTAACCCCTAATCTGCCGAGCGGACCGCACCGCTATCATAATAAAGTTATTAACCCCTAATCCGCCTCACTAACCCTATAATAAATAGTATTAACCCCTAATCTGCCCTCCCTAACATCGCCGACACCTAACTTCAAACATTAACCCCTAATCTGCCGACTGGAGCTCACCGCTATTCTAATAAATGTATTAACCCCTAAAGCTAAGTCTAACCCTAACACTAACACCCCCCTAAATTAAATATAATTTAAATCTAACAAAATTAATTAACTCTTATTAAATAAATTATTCCTATTTAAAGCTAAATACTTACCTGTAAAATAAATCCTAATATAGCTACAATATAAATTATAATTATATTATAGCTATTTTAGGATTAATATTTATTTTACAGGTAACTTTGTATTTATTTTAACCAGGTACAATCGCTATTAAATAGTTAAGAACTATTTAATAGCTAAAATAGTTAAAATAATTACAAAATTACCCGTAAAATAAATCCTAACCTAAGTTACAATTAAACCTAACACTACACTATCAATAAATTAATTAATAAACTACCTACAATTACCTACAATTAACCTAACACTACACTATCAATAAATTAATTAAATAGAATTCCTACAAATAAATACAATTAAATAAACTAGCTAAAGTCCAAAAAATAAAAAAGAACTAAGTTACAAAAAATAAAAAAAAAATTACAAAGATAAGAAAAATATTACAACATTTTAAACTAATTACACCTACTCTAAGCCCCCTAATAAAATAACAAAGCCCCCCAAAATAAAAAAAATGCCCTACCCTATTCTAAATACTAAAGTTCAAAGCTCTTTTACCTTACCCAGCCCTGAACAGGGCCCTTTGCGGGCATGCCCCAAGAAGTTCAGCTCTTTTGCCTGTAAAATAAAACATACAATACCCAAGCCCCCCAACATTACAACCCACCACCCACATACCCCTAATCTAACCCAAAACCCCCTTAAATTAAACCTAACACTAAGCCCCTGAAGATCTTCCTACCTTGTCTTCACCTCACCGGGTTCACCGATCTGTCCAGAAAAGCTCCTCCGATGTCCTGATCCAAGCCCAAGCGGGGGGGCTGAAGAGGTCCATGATCCGGCTGAAGTCTTCATCCAAGTGGGGCAGAAGAGGTCTTCCATCCGATTGAAGTCTTCATCCAAGCGGGATCTTCTATGGTCATCCATCCGGAGCGGATGCGACAGGATCCTGAAGACCTCCGACGCGGAACATCCATCCTGGCCGACGACTGAACGACGAATGACGGTTCCTTTAAATGACGTCATCCAAGATGGCGTCCCTCGAATTCCGATTGGCTGATAGGATTCTATCAGCCAATCGGAATTAAGGTAGGAATATTATGATTGGCTGATGGAATTAGCCAATCAGAATCAAGTTCAATCCGATTGGCTGACCCAATCAGCCAATCAGATTGAGCTCGCATTCTATTGGCTGTCCCGATCAGCCAATAGAATGCGAGCTCAATCTGATTGGCTGATCGGATCAGCCAATCGGATTGACTTGATTCTGATTGGCTGACTCCATCAGCCAATCAGAATATTCCTACCTTATTCCGATTGGCTGATAGAATCCTATCAGCCAATCGGAATTCGAGGACACCATCTTGGATGACGTCATTTAAAGGAACCGTCATTCGTCGTTCAGTCGTCGGCCAGGATGGATGTTCCGCGTCGGAGGTCTTCAGGATCCTGCCGCTCCGCTCCGGATGGATGACCATAGAAGATCCCGCTTGGATGAAGACTTCAATCGGATGGAAGACCTCTTCTGCCCCGCTTGGATGAAGACTTCAGCCGGATCATGGACCTCTTCAGCCCCCCGCTTGGGCTTGGATCAGGACATCGGAGGAGCTCTTCTGGACAGATCGGTGAACCCGGTGAGGTGAAGACAAGGTATGGAAGATCTTCAGGGGCTTAGTGTTAGTTTATTTAAGGGGGGTTTTGGGTTAGATTAGGGGTATGTGGGTGGTGGGTTGTAATGTTGGGGAGCTTGGGTATTGTATGTTTTATTTACAGGCAAAAGAGCTGAACTTCTTGGGGCCATGCCCGCAAAGGGCCCTGTTCAGGGCTGGTAAGGTAAAAGAGCTTTGAACTTTAGTAATTTAGAATAGGGTAGGCATTTTTTTATTTTGGGGGGGCTTTGTTATTTTATTAGGGGGCTTAGAGTAGGTGTAATTAGTTTAAAATTGTTGTAATATTTTTCTTATGTTTGTAAATAATTTTTTATTTTTTGTAACTTAGTTCATTTTTATTTTTTGTACTTTAGCTAGTTTATTTAATTGTATTTATTTGTAGGAATTGTATTTAATTAATTTATTGATAGTGTTGTGTTAGGTTAATTGTAGGTAATTGTAGGTAGTTTATTTAATTAATTTATTGATAGTGTAGTGTTAGGTTTAATTGTAACTTAGGTTAGGATTTATTTTACAGGTAATTTTGTAATTATTTTAACTATTTTAGCTATTAAATAGTTCTTAACTATTTAATAGCTATTGTACCTGGTTAAAATAAATACAAAGTTACCTGTAAAATAAATATTAATCCTAAAATAGCTATAATATAATTATAATTTATATTGTAGCTATATTAGGATTTATTTTACAGGTAAGTATTTAGCTTTAAATAGGAATAATTTATTTAATAAGAGTTAATTAATTTCGTTAGATTTAAATTATATTTAACTTAGGGGGGTGTTAGTGTTAGGGTTAGACTTAGCTTTAGGGGTTAATACATTTATTAGAATAGCGGTGAGCTCCAGTCGGCAGATTAGGGGTTAATGTTTGAAGTTAGGTGTCGGCGAGGTTAGGGGAGGGCAGATTAGGGGTTAATACTATGTATTATAGGGTTAGTGAGGTGGATTAGGGGTTAATAACTTTATAATAATACGGTGCGGTCCGCTCGGCAGATTAGGGGTTAATAAGTGTAGGCAGGTGGAGGCGACGTTGTGGGGCAGATTAGGGGTTAATAAATATAATATAGGGGTCGGCGGTGTCAGGGGGCAGCAGATTAGGGGTACATAAGTATAACGTAGGTGGCGGCGCTTTGCGGTCGGCAGATTAGGGGTTAATTATTGTAGGTAGCTGGCTCGCGATGTTGTGGGGGGCAGGTTAGGGGTTAATAAATATAATATAGGGGTCGGCGTGTTTAGGGGGCAGCAGATTAGGGGTACATAAGTATAACGTAGGTGGCGGTCGGCAGATTAGGGGTTAAACAAATGTAATCCGAGTGTCGGCGATGTTGGGGGGGGGGGCCTCGGTTTAGGGGTACATAGGTAGTTTAATGGTGTTAGTGTACTTTAGAGTACAGTAGTTAAGACTTTATAAACCGGCGTTAGCCCAGAAAGCTCTTAACTACTGACTTTTTTTCTGCGGCTGGAGTTTTTCGTTAGAGTTCTAACGCTCACTTCAGACAACGAAACTCTAAATACCGGAGTTAGAAAAATCCATTGAAAAGATAGGATACGCAATTTACGTAAGGGGATCTGGCGGTATGGAAAAGTCGCGGCTGAAAAGTGAGCGTTAGACCCTATTTTGAGTGACTCCAAATACCGGAGGTAGCCTAAAACCAGCGTTAGGAGCCTCTAACGCTGGTTTCCACGGCTAACGCCAAACTCCAAATCTAGACCTTAGTTTCCCCACTGCAGGTCAACACAAAACAAGTGTGCATTGTGCCTGCTTTATTCTGCAGTGATCAGTGTGAAATGTGTGTCAGATTATAGGTGCTCAAATACACACACTTCAAATGTAGCTGTAGGGACAATGAGTGAAATAGCCTTATGTTTATTATTTACATGCTTTAAAACATCTATTTTGTCCCCAAGGTTGTTTTATTTATATATACAGTATATATATATATATATATATAATATATATATATATAGATATATATATATATATATATATATATATACTGTATATATATATATATATATATATATATATATACACACACATACATAAATATATACTGTGTATATATATATATATATATATATATATATACACACAGTGTGTGTCTGTAATAATATATATATATATATATATATATATATATATATATACTGTGTGTATGTGTATATATGTTTGTGTGTGTGTGTGTGTGTATATATATATATATATATATATATATATATATATATATTTGTGCGTATATACATTGTATACTGTGTGTGCTGGTAGATATCATTAATAATAATGTACTGCTTGGCACTCAACTTATTGTCACATAAAAGATTATTTGATATTTAGTAGGGTAATTGGTAGAGCTACACATGCAAACAGTGTCCACTGGCTGTGTCATATGTGGGAGACATTCCTGAGATATGACAAATGTAACCCCTGCATTGCCATAAATCTGGTAAATGTAACTGCTGCAGCACTGCCAGACATCTTATAAATGTAACCCCTATACTCCTTGAGATATGACAAATGTAACCCCTGCACTTCCAGAAATATAAACAAATCTAACTCTTGCACAGCCAGAGATCTGAAAATTGCAACCCTGGACTGCCACAGTAGGTCTGCTCTTATTTTGACTCTCATACATGCTTTTTAATGCGTGCCCCCTCGTGAAAAAAAAATGCCCCCCCATTTAATTAGTTCTGGAGCTGACCCCTGGGTGGCACATTAGATTGCATGTGCAGTGCCCCAAATTTGAAGTAGGAGGACCGACCAAGCATCTTTTTCCATCTCCCGTTCCTAATAATCGATGCCATATACATGTCCCCTGATAGAGAACGTAACAGGGATTAAACTGATAAGAATAGTACTACTTAACACACACTCCTATCTGGTGGCACATTAGATTGCATGCACAGTGCCCCAAATTTGAAGTAGGAGGACCAACCAAGCATCTTTTTCCATCTCCCGGTTCCTAAAATCGATGCCATATACACGTCCCCTGATAGGGACGTAACAGGGATTAAACTAGATAAGAATAGTACTACTTAACACACCACTCCTATCGTGGTGGCACATTAGATTGCATGCACAGTGCCCCAAATTTGAAGTAGGAGGACCGACCAAGCATCTTTTTCCATCTCCCGGTTTCCTAAAATCGATGCCATATACATGTCCCCTGATAGAGAACGTAACAGGGATTAAACTGATAAGAATAGTACTACTTAACACACCACTCCCTATCTGGTGGCACATTAGATTGCATGCACAGTGCCCCAAATTTGAAGTAGGAGGACCGACCAAGCATCTTTTTCCATCTCCCGGTTCCTAAAATCGATGCCATATACATGTCCCCTGATAGAGAACGTAACAGGGATTAAACTGATAAGAATAGTACTACTTAACACACCACTCCTATCTGGTGGCACATTAGATTGCATGCACAGTGCCCCAAATTTGAAGTAGGAGGACCGACCAAGCATCTTTTTCCATCTCCCGGTTCCTAAAATCGATGCCATATACACGTCCCCTGATAGGGGATGTAACAGGGATTAAACTGATAGGAATAGTACTACTTAACACACCTTATAATAACGCAGAGAGAGGCAATGCAGAGACAGGAGTCTGAAGAAGAGGAGTCAGAGGAGGAAGGTGGCTTTGAGGAGGTGGAAGACCAAACACAGCAGGTGTCCCAGGGGGCTTGTTGTTCACCTTTCGGGGGACCCTTGGTGTTGTACGTGGCTGGGTGGAGGAAGAGACCTTCAATGACATCAGTGAGGACAAGGAACGGGACATGGCTAGCTTGGTATCCAACCTTGTGCAAATGGGGAGTTTGCGGTTGTGCAAATGGACTGTTTGCGGTTATTTGCGGTGCGTTAAACGGGGAGATTTGGTCTGTCACTGTGAAGTCGGGCATAACCCTTACACTACCTGATCGATACAACATCATACCACGTTATTCCAAACAATTTAGGAATGTTAGGTGATTTATGCCCTTTATGGATTAAAACCAGACTCTGCATCAACTATGTAATTTTCCATGGGAGTTTTGCCATGGATCCCCCTCCGGCATGCCACAGTCCAGGTGTTAGTCCACTTGAAAACAACTTTTCCATCACTATTGTGGCCAGAAATAGTCCCTGTGGGTTTTAAAATTCACCTGCCTATTGAAGTCTATGGCGGTTCGCCCGGTTCACCCATTCACGAACAGTTTGGAAGTTTGCGTCCGCCATTCGCGAACCCAAAATTTTAGGTTCGCGACATCACTAGTGACTGACAAACAAGAGTAAGTGTCAAAACTGGTTATTTACTGGCAAATACATACAGTTAAACTATTTGTACTTGTGATGCCTTTAAAAGACAGATTGTTGATGACAATTTTACATGGAAAATTATCTTGAACTTGGGGGAAACTAGAGGGGGTGCAGAGAATTTTTTTTTTTTTTACAATAAAAAACGTTGACCTGTCACTGCCTGCACTAATATCATGCCTTTCACTAGCGTCTCTGACTACAGGGGTTAGTGTTTCTGTTTTATACCCATTGGTGTTTATGTGTGTGTGTGTGTGGGGGGCTAAAAGTGTCACTATACAGTATCAATATATACAGTACGGGGGGGCTGGACCATGTCACAGACTACTGTGGTCACTTTATAAAGTACTGGGGCTGGTATGGTCAGGTCATCCATCTCACCGGTAGATTACAGACTACAGACTGTGTCACTGACTCACTATATACAGTACTAGTTGGTTTAAACAGTGTCACTATATACAGTAATAGGGGGTCAGACCATCTCAAAGACTGTGGCACAGAGTACCTCCTTTTGCAGACATGTAATCTGATTCACATTTTTTTTCTGTGTTAATGTAAAAAAAAAAAAAAGATATGTATCAAATTCACTTTTTTTTGGGGGGTGGGAGAGGGGGGGGCCTTCTTAGATTCTTGCACCTGGGCCCTGTGGTTTCTAGTTATGCCTCTGCTGAGTTGTCTCTTAACATGCCTTAAAAATTATACATCGCTATAGATACGTGTTTCTCAATGATGATCAAAAACTTTTGGAGGGGCTTTTTTAGCATGGACCAGATATAAGGAGTGCACTAAAAGTTACGCCAGAGAGATAAGGGGTATATCACGGGTGTTTACGCGCATCAGGTTTTCTCCTTGTATTACAAGTTGAAAGTTAATGCGATCGTTTGAGCGCAATCGCAATTTACGTTAGAAGTATTACCGTGTCCTTAGAGCTCTAGCTAACTGTTTCATGAAACAAAAAAGTGTCACAAAACAAATAAAAAATACATTGAAAAGTGCAGTTACACTCATAATAACACTATCATAATAACACTATCTAATAAAAATAATTAAAAAAAACATATTGCACAAAGAAGTTAAAGTGCTCAAATATTTGAGATCTCACGTGTTAGAAAAAAGCAAGCAAATTGCTTTAACATAGACATACATACAGTGCATATACATGTCTAAATATGTGTATGTATATATTAATGTGTATATATATATATATATATATATATATATATATATAAAATCAAATGTGAAGAAAAATGCACTCTCTAGATTTATAAAGGAAATGTTTTACTCTGTGACGTTTCCTACGCAGATGTTCCCGTACTGCTGAGCGACACTGGAGGAAATCTCGGAGTTCAGCTGACTTTCTTCAATACAAGTTCATCCTGAACTCCTACTATTCTGCCCTTAATCTCTATAAGCAACAATACTTCTCTAATCTCATCTCTACTCTTTCCTCTGACGCAAAACGTCTGTTCTCCATGTTCAATACTCTTCTCCGCCCACCCCCACCTCCTAATACAACTTCTCTCTCAGCTCAAGATTTTGCCAGCCACTTCAATAATAAAATTGACTCCCTTCAGAAGTGAAATCAGCTCTCAACATACTACCAATCTCCCACCCCCTCAAAAGCTCACAATCATCCAAAACCCAAATATCCAAAAATGCAGCTTTTTTGCCCCTGTTAATGAGGATGAAGTTTCTGCCCTTATACTGTACTCCCACCTCACTACCTGTCCCCTCGACCCCATCCCCTCACAGAGACTCCCCTCCCTCTCTTCTACCCTCACCACCATACTCACACACATTTTCAACCTCTCCCTCAGCACTGGTATATTTCCCTCATCTCTAAAACATGCGATGGTTACATCTATCCTCAAAAAACCATCCTTTGATCCAACCTCCACATCCAACTACCGCCCTATTTCCCTACTCCTTCTTGCCTCAAAGCTCCTTGAAAAGCTAGTATACGCACATCTATCCCATTTCCTTACACTAAACTCTCTTTTTGACCCACTGCAATCTGGATTTCGTCCCCATCACTCTACAGAGACAGCAATTGTCAAGGTTACCAACAACCTACTTACAGCAAAATCCAAAGGTCACTTCTCTCTGCTTATCCTCCTTGACCTGTCTGCAGCCTTTGACACTGTTAACCACCCTCTTCTGCTCTAAACCGTCCAATCCTTCTGCATCTGCGACACAGCTCTCTTGTGGTTCTCTTCCTATCTGACTAACCGTACATTTAGTGTAGCCTTCTCCGGAGCATCCTCTGCCCCGTTACTACTTTCTGTTGGGGTACCTCAAGGCTCTGTCCTCGGTCCCCTTTTCTTTTCAATCTACACGTCATCATTAGGTTCCTTAATAAAGTCCCATGGGTTTCAATATCATTTGTATGCCAATGACACCAAATCTACCTCTCTGCATCAGACCTACCTCCTTCCTTACTAACCCGTGTCACTAACTGTCTTTCTCATATCTTGTCTTGGATGCCCTCTCACTACCTTAAGCTAAATCTCTCCAAAACTGAACTCCTTATTTTTCCCTCTTCTTCCAATGTCTCCACCCCCAAGATTTCTATAGCTGTTGATAATTCCATCATTACTCCTACCCTGCATGCCTGATGTCTTGGGGTCACACTTGACTCAGATCTTTCCTTCACTCCTCACATTCAGTCCTTGGCTAAAGCCTGCCGCTTTCACCTTAAAAACATCTCTAAAATTAGACATTTCCTTACACAAGATACAACTAAGATTTTAATCCACTCTCTCATCCTTTCCCGCCTCGACTACTGCAACTCCGTCCTCTCTGGTCTACCTAGCTGTCGCATAGGTCCTTTACAATCCATTATGAATGCCTCTGCCAGGTTCATCTTTGTTACTCATCGCTCTTCATCTGCTGCACCTCTCTGCCAATACCTTCACTGGCTTCCTCTTGCCTCTAGGATTAAACACAAAATCTTCACTCTGACATACAAAGCTCTCAACTGCACTGCTCCCCCTACATTCAGAAACTTGTCTCCAGATACTCTCCCTCCCATCCCCATCGATCAGCTCAGGATATCCTCCTCTCTTGTTACTTCCTCACATTCCCATTTACAGGACTTCTCCAGGCGGGCCCCCATCTTGTGGAACTCCCTGCCTCGCTCCACAAGAATCTCCCCTAGTTTTAACAGCTTCAAGCGCTCCCTAAAAACTCTACTATTCAGGGATGCTTACAACCAACACTAAGCTTTCCTAACTCCATTGCTTTCCCCTTAGAATGTAAGCCTACAAGCCCAGCTGTTTGCAGATCTCCTTCATAAGAGCCGACTACAACAGTGAAACTCTCGACAGGGCCCTCTTCCCACTTGATCCCTACAAAAGCTATCCTGTATACCGACTATGTTTACAGCATTGCGGAATCTGTTGGTACTCTACAAATACCTGATAATAATAATAATAATAATAATATAATCATAAATGCACAATCTTAAATTCATTATTACAAAAATACTTATTCAAACCATCCTGTGAATATTTGTATCAAACAGTGTATCAACAATGTTATACTTTGTATAATCATTATATTACTTGTGTATTGCGTGTTAGTTACCACCCAAGTGTATTGTATAGGCAGACATAACAGTCATATTCCTCATGATCCTATAGTATAGCATATTTAAAGGGACAGTTTACTCAAAAATTTTCTCCCCTTTAATTTGTTCCCAATGATCCACTTTACCTGCTGGAGTGTATTAAATTGTTTACAAGTAGCTCCTTTACCCTTATATTGGCATTGGAAATAGTTGATTTAGCATGTGGTATCCCCACCTATTCTGAAAGTTTGTGGCCGCAGGTCCCAGCTATAGATAAGCTTTGTAAACACAGCCAGCAGAAGAAATTATACTCCCAGTGGGATATAGCAGAGATGAGGTAATATAATGTTGATTTTCCATTGTTTTCTCCAAGTACTGGTGATTGTTTTATGTACAGATATAAGATAAAGAAGCAGGTATATGTACACAATGTGATACGTTAATGAGATCTGATTATACCTACAAGCTCAACCCATTTTATTAGGTTGTGGCTTCAAAACACAAAATCAGAGCTTTAATATACACAAAAAAAAAACATAAAAAGCTATTTTTCATACATTTTTTTCTCTGCAGTTGGTAAAAAAAGCAATTGTAAACACATTAAGCGAAAAACTATTTTTCAGTATACTGTCCCTTTAACTTAGGGTAGTCATTATTTGCATCATATGCTGTGTAATTGAAATACCCTTATATCCAAATGCCAACACATTCTAGACATAGGGAACATTTTCCACAATCAAACACAAAAAGTGCTGATCTTACTCTGAGGATGCATGTATACATGTATATGTTTATATACTGCATCCTGGCAACAAGGAATTATTGTGTTTGATTGTGGAAAATGTTCCCTATGTCTAGAATGTGTTGTTCGACATACTTATATATGGACACTTTATTTTTGTTCACTATGTATTCAGGTTTGCAAAAAAAATGGGTTTTCTCTGCCTAAGTCATAATAGTACAAGCAGCTGTAGCCTGTTTGTGATTAGATCATGTGACTGAACGTCAACATGTGCAGACAATGTGTTTTCAATCAATGTATAATGTTTGTGCTGTGTATATAAGTGTGTGTTTTGTATAGCTCACTTACCACTGCCTGATGAAAATTTGCCAGTAGCATCTTGAAATGCGTAGCAGAATATCTTGTATTGTTTTTATACTACTTTTTAATAAAATATATCCCTTGCCTTGGGATATTTTAATTTATTTTACTTGGTTTGTGAGTTTTATTTTGGGGTCTCATATCCTCTGTTGGACTGTGGATCCTGTTCCTTGGAGTGAGTCAGCTGGTAGACTCTGATATACCAGCTTGCACTACTTGCACTGCATTATAGTGCACAGCATATGTGAGTATCCTATGACAGCTGGGACACATATTGGGTGTTTGGAAGCTTTAGTGACCATCTGCACCATTAGAGTCTCTCTGCTCCCCTCCCTATGGGGGGTAGTTATCAACGCGTCTACTTTTCCTGCTTTCGCCGGCCCAATACGCCCGCCTAAGCTCGCCTCACATCGCCGCCGCGGACCTGCGAAAATTCGCCTAAGTTATCAAAAAAGCTGTCAAAAAGCCGCGCACCAAGTACGGGGCGATGAGCAGCGGATTGTGAGAGTTATCACTCATCCGATCTCGCTGCTCTTTGGCTTTTTTACAGCTTTATTGCTAGCCTGTCACTAAGCACTCACACTATACTATACTGTTCTACCCCCTATACCGGCGCCCCCGGAGCCCCCCGCAACTAAATAAAGTTAGTAACCCCTAAACCGCCGCTCCTAGACCCCGCCGCAACTCTTATAAATGTATTAACCCCTAAACTGCCACTCCCGGACACCGCTGCAACCTACATTATACCTAGTAACCCCTATCCTGCCCCCCTATACTGTCGCCCTCTATAATAAAGTTATTAACCCCTATCCTGCTGATCCCGCACCTCGCCGCAACTAAATAAATAGTTAACCCCTAAAACCGCCGCTCCCTGACCCCGCCGCAACTATAATATATGTATTAACCCCTAAACCGCTGCTCCTGGACCCCGCCGAAACCTATATTAAATTTATTAACCCCTATCCTGCCCCCCTACACCTTCGCCACTGTAATAAAATTATTAACCCCTAAACCTAAGTCTAACACTAACCCTAACACCCCCCCTAACTTAAATATTAATTAAATAAATCTAAATAACTTTGGACCCTCTTCTGGACTTCTTCAGCCGTCGGATGATGGATGTCTAGCCCCCGCTTGGGCTTGGATGAAGATTTTGAAGCCAGGACGGATCGGTGTGATACCTGGCGAGGTGAAGATAAGGTAGGAAGATCTTCAGGGGCTTAGTGTTAGGTTTATTTAAGGGGGGTTTGGGTTAGATTAGGGGTATGTGGGTGGTGGGTTGTAATGTTGGGGGGGGTATTGTATGTGTTTTTTTTTACAGGCAAAAGAGCTGAATTCTTTGGGGCATGCCCCGCAAAGGGCCCTGTTCAGGGCTGGTAAGGTAAAAGAGCTTTGAACTTTTTTAATTTAGAATAGGGTAGGGCATTTTTTTATTTTGGAGGGCTTTGTTATTTTATTAGGGGGCTTAGAGTAGGTGTAATTAGTTTAAAATTGTTGTAATATTTTTCTTATGTTTGTAAATATTTTTTTATTTTTTGTAACTTAGTTCTTTTTTTTTGTACTTTAGTTTATTTCATTGTATTTATTTGTAGATATTGTATTTAATTAATGTATTGATAGTGTAGTGTTTAATTGTAGGTAATTGTAGGTATTTTATTTAATTACTTTATTGATCGTGTAGTGTTAGGTTTAATTGTAACTTAGGTTAGGATTAATTTTACAGGTAATTTTGTAATTATTTTAACTATTTTAGCTATTAAATAGTTCTTAATTATTTAATAGCTATTGTACCTGGTTAAAATAAATACAAAGTTACCTGTAAAATAAATATAAATCCTAAAATAGCTATAATATAATTATAATTTATATTGTAGATATATTAGGGTTTATTTTACAGGTAAGTATTTAGCTTTAAATAGGAATAATTTATTTAATAAGAGTTAATTTATTTCATTAGATTTAAATTATATTTAATTTAGGGGGGTGTTAGTGTTAGGGTTAGACTTAGCTTTAGGGGGTTAATCCATTTATTACAGTAGCGGCGAGATTCGGTCGGCAGATTAGGGGTTAATAATTGAAGTTAGGTGTCGGCGATGTTAGGGAGGGCAGATTAGGGGTTAATACTATTTATTATAGGGTTATTGAGGCGGGAGTGAGGCGGATTAGGGGTTAATAACTTTATTATAGTAGCGGTGCGGTCCGCTCGGCAGATTAGGGGTTAATAAGTGTAGGCAGGTGGAGGCGACGTTGAGGGGGGCAGATTAGGGGTTAATAAATATAATATAGGGGTCGGCGGTGTTAGGGGCAGCAGATTAGGGGTACATAAGGATAACGTAGGTAGCGGCGCTTTGCGGTCAGCAGATTAGGGGTTAATTATTTAGGTAGCTGGCGGCGACGTTGTAGGGGGCAGGTTAGGGCTTAATAAATATAATATAGGGGTCGGCGGTGTTAGGGGCAGCAGATTAGGGGTACATAAGTATAACGTAGGTGGCGGTCGGCAGATTAGGGGTTAAAAACAAATTATCGAGTGGCGGCAATGTTGGGGGACCTCGGTTTAGGGGTACATAGGTAGTTTATGGGTGTTAGTGTACTTTAGAGCACAGTAGTTAAGAGCTTTATAAACCGGCGTTAGCCCAGAAAGCTCTTAACTACTGACTTTTTTCTGCGGCTGGAGTTTTGTCGTTAGAATTCTAACGCTCACTTCAGCCACGACTCTAAATACCGGCGTTAGAAAGATCCCATTGAAAAGATAGGATACGCAAATGACGTAAGGGGATCTGCGGTATGGAAAAGTTGCGTCTGGAAAGGGAGCGTTAGACCCTTTCCTGACTGACTCCAAATACCGGCGGTAGCCCAAAACCAGCGTTAGGAGCCTCCCAACTCTAAATCTAGGCCAAAGATAGCTATAATGTAATTAATAATTACATTGTAGCTATCTTAGGATTTATATTTATTTTACAGGTAACTTTGTATTTATTTTAGCTAGTTAAAATAGTTATTAAATAGTTATTAACTATTTAATAACTACCTAGCTAAAAGAAATACAAAATTACCTGTAAAATAAATCCCAACCTTAGTTACAATTAAACCTAACACTACACTATCATTAAATTAATTAAATAAATTAACTACAAATAACTATAATTAAATACAATTACATAAACTAACTAAAGTACAAAAAATAAAAAAAGCTAAGTTACAAAAAATAAAAAAAATAAGTTACAATTATTTTAAAAATATTACAACAATTTTAAGCTACTTACACCTAATCTAAGCCCCCTAATAAAATAACAAAGCCCCCCAAAATAAAAAAAATGCCCTACCCTATTCTAAATTAAAAAAGTTCAAAGCTCTTTTACCTTACCAGCCCTTAAAAGGGCCTTTTGTGGGGCATGCCCCAAAGAATTCAGCTCTTTTGCCTGTAAAAGAAAAATACAACCCCCCCCAACATTAAAACCCACCACCCACATACCCCTAATCTAACCCAAACCCCCCTTAAAAAAAAACCTAACACAACCACCTGAAGATCATTCTACCTTGAGTCGTCTTCACTCAGCCGAGCAGCGATGGAACAGAAGAGGAGATCCGGAGCGGCAGAAGTCATCATCCAAGGGGCGCTGAAGAAATCTTTCATCTTCCATCCGATTAAGTGATCCTCCAAGCGGCGCTGAAGAAGTCTTCCATCCGATGAAGGGATCCTCCAATTGGCTGATAGGATTCGATCAGCCAATCGGAATAAAGGTAGGAAAAATCTGATTGGCTGATTGAATCAGCCAATCAGATTGAAGTTCAATCCGATTGGCTGATCCAATCAGCCAATCAGATTGAGCTTGCATTCTATTGGCTGTTCCGATTTTTCCTACCTTAATTCCGATTGGCTGATAGAATCCTATCAGCCAATCGGAATTGAAGGGACACCATCTTGGATGACGTCCCTTAAAGGAGCTTTCATTCGTCGGTAGTCCGTCGGGAAAGAAGGATGTTCCGCGTCGGCGGAATGAAGATGGATCCTGAAGAAGAAGATTGAAGTCCCCGCTTGGAAGATGACATCGCCCGGATCGAAGACTTCTTCAGCGCCGCTTGGAGGATCACTTCATCGGTTGGAAGACTTCTTCAGCGCCGCTTGGAGGATCACTTCATCGGATGGAAGATTTCTTCAGCGCCCCTTGGATGATGACTTCTGCCGCTCCGGATCTCCTCTTCGGTTCCATCGCTGCTCGGCTGAGTGAAGACCACTCAAGGTAGGATGATCTTCAGGGGGGTAGTGTTAGGTTTATTTAAGGGGGGTTTGGGTTAGATTAGGGGTATGTGGGTGGGGGGGTTGTATTTTTCTTTTACAGGCAAAAGAGCTGAATTCTTTGGGGCATGCCCCACGAAAGGCCCTTTTAAGGGCTGGTAAGGTAAAAGAGCTTTGAACTTTTTAAATTTAGAATAGGGTATGGCATTTTTTTTATTTTGGGGGCTTTGTTATTTTATCAGGGGGCTTAGATTAGGTGTAAGTAGATTAAAATTGTTGTAATATTTTTAAAATGTTTGTAACTTATTTTTTTATTTTTGTAACTTAGCTTTTTTATTTTTTGTACTTTAGTTAGTTTATGTAATTGTATTTAATTGTAGTTATTTGTAGTTAATTTATTTAATTAATTTAATGATAGTGTAGTGTTAGGTTTAATTGTAACTTAGGTTAGGATTTATTTTACAGGTTATTTTGTATTTCTTTTAGCTAGGTAGTTATTAAATAGTTAATAACTATTTAATAACTATTCTAACTAGCTAAAATAAATACAAAGTTACCTGTAAAATAAATATAAATCCTAAGATAGCTACAATGTAATTATTAATTACATTATAGCTATCTTAGGGTTTATTTTACAGGTAAGTATTTAGTTTTAAATAGGAATAATTTATTAAAGTATAGTGTAGTGTTATGTGTAATTGTAACTTAGGTTAGTTTTTATTTTACAGGTTAATTTCTCTTTATTTTAGCTAGGTAAGCTATTAAATAGTTAATAACTATTTAATAGCTATTGTACCTAGTTAAAATAAATTGAAATTTGCCTGTAAAATAAAAATAAATCCTAACATAGCTACAATATAATTATTATTTATATTGTAGCTATATTAGGGTTTATTTTAAAGGTAAGTATTTAGTTTTAAATAGGATTAATTTAGTTCATAATAGAAATATTATTTAGATTTATTTAATTAATATTTAAGTTAGGGGGGTGTTAGGGTTAGTGTTTGACTTAGGGGTTAATAATTTTATTACAGTGGCGACGGTGTAGGGGGGCAGGATAGGGGTTAATAAATTTAATATAGGTTTCGGCGGGGTCAGGGAGCAGCGGTTTAGGGGCTAATACATATATCATAGCTTGCGGTTGGCTCCGGGAGTGGCGGTTTAGGGGGTAAACACTTTATTTAGTTGCGGCGGTGTAGGGGAGACAGATTAGGGGTGTTTAGACTCGGGGTACATGTTAGGGTGTTAGGTGTAGACAGCTCCAGGGCGGCGGATTGAAAACCAGGTACGCTGGGCCGTAAAAGTGCCGAGCGTACCTGCTAGTTTTTTGACAACTAGCAAAAGTAGTCAGATTGCGCCGCACTTGTGTGCGGAACATCTGGAGTGACGTAAGAATCGATCTGTGTCGGACTGAGTCCGGCGGATCGAAGCTTACGTCACAAAATTCTACTTTTGCCGGTATCTAGGGCTTGATAACTAAGGCGAATCAGCCTCGCCACAAATACGCTGCGGAATTCCAGGGTATTTGAGGTTGATGGCTTGATAAATAGTCCCCTATTTCTGTTCTTTCACCTCAGACTCAAGAGTACATCGAATCTGGTGGGAGCTAGCTGGTGGGCTCTGAATACTCCAGCCTGTATGAATAGCACTGCATTATTGTGCGCTCATTTTGTGAGTACCCATTCATTTACAAGGGGATCATATCTGGGGAATATCAAGCTGTATTTTAACATACTGCACCATTGGAGTGCCTTCTTCTTTTTCATTTTTTACTTAGATTTTCCATCCATTTTCAAGAAGAGCTGACCCTGGTGAACATCTATCCTCTACGACAGCCTGTGGAGGGCGCCTTTGTTTTTTGTTACTATCTTTTTGATGGTTTCATTCTGGTGACAACTGTTAAATAAAATTCATAATTAAACTGTTACAAAGTGCACTAAGACCCATAAACTACCTATTAACTCCTAAACCGAGGCCCTCCCGCATTGCAAATACTATATTAAATGTATTAACCCCTAATCTGTTATTAACACCCAACACCGTCACCAGTATAATAAAGTTATTAACCCCTAAATCGCAGCCCTTCCGCATCGCAAACACTATTTAAATATAATTAACCCCTAATCTGTTATTAACAACCTACACCGCCGCCACTATAATAAACCTATTAACCCCTAAACGCAAACCCCCCACAATTAAATATACTAAATTAAACTATTAAACCCTAAACTGAAAGTCCCCCACATCTCAATAAACTAATTTAAACTAATGACCCTCTAAACCCAACACCCCCCTAAATTTATAATAAAATTAGAATTTCCCTATATTAAATTAAATTAAAACTTAAAAAAAACATACGGCTAGATTACGAGTTTTGCATTATGAGGGGTGCGGTGCTAACTTGCACATTATTGTCACCGCTCACTTCCCTACAGCGCTGGTATTACAGGTTTACAAAAACCCGGCGTTATCAGGCAAGAAGTGAGCGTAGAGCAAAATTGAGCTCCATACCGCACTCCAATACCAGCGCTGCTGAAAGCTGCGGTAAGCTGATTTTACGTGCTCATGCACGATTTCCCCATAGGCATCAATCGGGAGAGCCGGCTAAAAAAAGTCTAACACGTGCAAAAAAGCAGCATAAAGCTCCGTAATGCAGCCCCATTGATTCCTATGGGGAAACTAAATTTATGTTTACACCTAACACCCTAACATGAACCCTGAGTCTAAACATCCCCTAATCCGGACATCGCCGCCACTATAATAAACATATTAACCCCTAAACCGCTGCACTCTCACATTATAAACACTAGTTAAATATTATTAACCCCTAATCTGCCGCCCCTAACATCGTCGCCACTTACCTACATTTATTAAACCCTAATCTTCCGCCCCCAACGGTTTTTATCTTTTGCAATTTTAGTGTTTTTTTATTTTTTGTAATGTTAGGTTTTAGTGTAAGGCAGCTTAGGGTTTTATTTCACAGGTAAGTTTGTATTTATTTTAACTAGGTAGTTAGTAAATAGTTAACTATTTACTAACTAGTCTACCTAATTAAAATAAATACAAACTTACCTGTGAAATAAAAATAAAAGCTAAGCTAGCTACTATATAACTATCAGTTATATTGTAGCTAGCTTAGGTTTTATTTCAAAGGTAAGTATGTATTTAGTTTTAAATAGGTATTATTTAGTTAATAATTGCAACTTTAATTTAGCTCTATTTTAATTATGTTAAAGTTAGGGGGTGTTAGGGTTAGGGTTACCTAAGGGTTAGGGTTACATTAGGTTTAGGGGTTAATATAGTTTAATTTAGGTTGTTGCGATGTGGGGGGCTGGCGGTTTAGGGGTTAATAGGTTTATTTAGTGATAGTTATGTGGGAGGCCAGAGGTTTAGGGGTAAATAGCTTTATTTAGTGGTGGCGATGTCAGGGAGCGGCGGAATAGGGGTTAATAGATTTATTATAGTGTGGGCGATGTTGGGGTGTGAGGGAATAGGGGTTAATAACTTTAGTATAGTGGTGGAGATATCAGGAGTGGCACATTAGGGGTTAATAGTTTTATTTCGGTGGCAGCTATATCAGGAGCGGCAGATTAGAGGTTAATAACATAATGTAGGTGTCGGCGATGATGGGGGCAGCAGATTAGGGGTGTTTAGACATGGGGTTTATGTTAGGGTGTTAGGTTTAAACGTAACCTTTTTTTCCCCATAGACATCAATGGGGCTGCGTTATGGATCTTTTCATTCCGCGATCGCAGGTGTTAGTTTTTTTCTGACCCGCTCTCCCCATTGATGTCTATGGGGAAAGCGTGCACGAGCACGTCAAAACAGCGCTTGTAATCTACCTGTACATTAGTTATAGAGTAATGAATGCAACAACCTTGCTGAATTTCCTCAATATATAAGTTCTATACTAGATAAGGTGTAGGATATGTAATACTATGGTGTGCTGATAGGCATACAAGCGCTATACATGAAAAAACCTAGGATAAACACAGGTTATAATATTCACAGAAAGCAATGCCAATCAATGTTCACTTTAAGACCCATTGGGTATAGTGTGTCTAATCTGAAAATCCCTCTTGCCTCCAGTTTGAGTAGCTTTTTTATCCTATCCCCACCCCAGCCCAGGGGAGGGACATGATCTAACAAGATGAATCGCAGGTCTTTAACTGTGTGCTGGGCATCCAAAAATTGGCGAGCTACTGGTTGATCTGTTTTCCCAGTGTCCAGGGCTGCACTGATGGCACTATGGTGGATGGCCATTCTTTTTCTGAAATCATCATCAGTCTTACCCATGTAATGCTTCCCACATACAGAGCTCAAAGGGTATATCCCGAACTTTGTTGAACATGTCATATAATGATGGATCTTGTACTGTTTATCCTTTTAAGGGTGTCTAAAGTTTGTACTCTGCAACATTGTGTTACACGTAGTGCAAATCGGATATTTATATGATCCTTGTCTCTTAGTTTTCAACAACATCTCTTGTCTATAACAGTGTATAAGGTCTGTTTTCATCAATAGATCCTTCAAATTACTGTTTAGTTTGTATCCCATTCTGGGTACTAGACTGTCTTCAAACAGTAAGGTAGGATCAGTCTGTACCACCCACCAATTTTTCTTTATACTCTCTGACAATATATGGGATGTAGGCCCATAAGTGGTAGTGACTGTGATCTTTTCTTGTGTCCCTCTTGTTATATTGTCCAAGAGTAATGTGGCTTGGTCTTTCTTTCCAACCTCTTCTTTTGTAGCTGTTATTAGCTGCTGAGCATATCCTCTTTTCATTAATTTTTCTGACATCTCCCTTACTTAAGTAGATGCTAACTCTGACAAAGTGTTGTTCCTGATCACCCTTGTAAGCTGAGCTTTAGGGATAGCCCTAATCAGAGACCTAGGGTGATTACTTGTCCCCAACAGGATGGAGTTCTGATCAGTCGGTTTTTGGTACAATGTTGTAGCTAAAGCAGTATCATGTTTAAATATTTTTAAATCAAGAAAATCATGTTTCTTGAGAGTTTAAATTTAACTGGGGTGGCCAGGTTATTAAGTTCAGTGTCCCACCTTACTAGTTCTGCTTCGCTGTCAGTCCAATTAGGAAATACATTGTCGATGTATCTTTTGTAAAACTGCACACTAGCATTCTCATACACCTTCATTGCCGATGTTTCAAAACTCTCCATGAAAATGTTGGCATACGATGGGGCCATGCTTGACCCCATCCCCATGCCAGTTCATTGTTGGTAAAAGGTGGTTTTGAACCTAAAGTAACTGTGTGTCAGGCCTAAATGCAGAATCTTGCAAATATACTCAGGTTCTGGTCCACATTTATTTATTTATTTATAAAATATTTTACCAGGAAAATTGAGATTTCTCTCGTTTTCAAGTATGTCCTGGGTCCACAAAACATTGCATTGATACAATAGGGTACAATAAAATTAAAAAACAATAATAATACACAATATATGCAAAAATGTTACATAGAACAGGTAGGAAATATATAATCAACCATGACAGGTGCATTCTGTTTTGAGATATGTAGAGAGGGATCTCTTAAAGGATATTAGGCTTGGGGAAGGTTTGAAAGTATGTGGGAGGTCATTCCATAACTGTGGTGCTCTGTAGGAAAAGGAGGATTGAGCTGCTTTCTTTTTGTATTGAGGCAAGCTAAATAATGTGCTGGTACTGAATCGGAGGTTATAGGAGGTGGGAATAGCCAGGGAGAGCATTCTGCTCAGGTAGGGCGGGAACTTCCCAGAAAGGCTCTTAAACACAAGGCAGGAAAGATGGAGGGTTTCCAGCGTCAGCCTCTTTAGTTCTTTTAGCATGTCACAATGGTGGGTCCTGTAGTTAAATTGTAGCACAAAGAGGCAGAACGAGTTATACAATGTATTAAGTTTATTAAGGCAAGTTTGCGGTGCAGGTGCGTATACTATGTCCCCGTAATCCATGATAGGCATCAGCATTTGCTGTACAATCTTTTCCTTTACTGTAGGGCTGAGGCAAGATTTGTTTCTGTACAGGGCACCTAATTTTGGATAAAGTTTAGATGCAAGTTTTTCTATGTGGAGGCCAAAAGATAGATTAGGGTCTAACAACATACCCAAGTATTTGAAAAGTGGACTGCGGTCAGTGTGCAAGTGGATTTTGTTTTGATGCGTAGATGGGAATTTTGTAATTTGTGTAATTTAGGACCCATTCCAAAGATCATTGTGACAGTTTTGTCAGTGTTAAGGAAGAGTTTGTTTTTGAGATCCACTTTTATACTTCTGTGAACTGGTCTTGGAGCACTGCTTTAAACTGCGGCAGATCGGATTTGTTTGCATAGATTACCGTGTCGTCTGCGTACATGTGTACAGTTGAGGATTTGCAGACATTAGGCAGATCATTTATAAATAATGTGAATAGTAGGGCGCTGAGAATGGAACCTTGGGGAACACCACATGTGACTGGGAGAGGGAGGGAGTCACTGTTAGAAATGGAGACAAATTGTGATCGATCCGATACATATAATCTAAACCAGGTTAACGAACGATCAGCAATACCAGAGTTTTTTAATTTGAGCAGTAGTATGTCGTGGTCTACTGTGTCAAAGGTCTTTGCAAAATCAAGGAAAATAGCTCAACTTAGGTCTCCTTGTTCTATGCCAGTTTGGATGTCATTGCAAACTTTTAGGAGGGCAGTTGTAGTGGAGTGATTTGGGCAAAAACCTGATTGATCAGGTGTGAGATAGTTAGAAATTTGGTAATACTCGCATAATTGCGTATAGACGCATTTTTCTAAGATTTTTGACAATACTGGGAGCAATGATATAGGTTGATAGTTAGAAACCAAGGTTAACTCCGCACTTTTATGAATAGGCACTACTCTTGCAGTTTTCAAGAGTTTGGGTATGTATAAGGATTCGTTAATTAGGGTTGTGACAGGCAATTGCCGGCGCACTAAGCTTCAACAGCATTGCTGGGATTTGATCAGGTCCAGACTGCTTTTTCATTTTTATATTATTAAGGTGTTTCTTATTGACATTGATGGGTACAGGTCTAAAATGTAACTTCTCTATATTGGGTCTTTGCTGTTTTAGTGGAGACTGATTCTTTATAAGGATTCCTTAGCAGTGCTTTTTCTACTGCAGCCACTCCATCCTTTTGTGGTATGATGGTGTATAGGCTGTTAACTTCCATTGTCACCATATGGTCTGTGGAACCAATATTGGCCATGCTGGAAACCAACCTGATCATGTCAGATGAATCTTTAATATAGGAGGCCATCCTGCTCACTAGAGGTTGGAAGTATTGGTCGACCCATATAGACAATGTCTGTAGTGAGGATCCCCTTGCATAAACAATGAGTCTGCCTGGAGGTTTCTTAAGTCTCTTGTGGATTTTAGGTATAGTATAGAGTATTGGAGTAATGGGGTGTGTAACCATCAACCACTCAAATGTGCATTGATCAATCCATCCTTTCTCTTTACCTTCCAACAATAAGATCTTGATCTCAGATTGAAATGTCATAGTTGGATCCTTTGGTAAGGGACTATATATAGTTGTATCCATCAACTGTAACAAAATGTCCTCCTTATAGTCTTTGTAATCTAGAATGACTGTGGCCCCACCCTTATCCACTGGCCTTATGACAATCTTAGGATCTTGTGACAGGTTTGAGATAGCAGCCCTCTCTTCCAAACTAATGTTGAGTTTAACCTTTGATTTAAACATAGGCTGTGTGTCCTGTGTCACCAAACGCATGTACGTTTTGATGCTTGAATTGACTTTCACAGGATCAAATGTACTGGGAACTATAAATTTACTCTGACAAGACTCTTTATTGCTGGATTGAAAAAAGTCCATTAGTTTGAGTGTCCGCTGGAATTTGTGCAAATCCAACCATATATCAAATGGTTTTGTCTTTGTTGTAGGAATGAAACTCAAACCTCTATTCAAGACATTCACTTCATGTTGTGTCAGGAACTAAGACTGATTACTAGTTCCTCCTCATTCTTCCAGGTAGAGGTGGTCTTCTTGTTAAACCCCCCTCTCCTCGTGTGTGGCCTTCTTCTCTGCATCTGTGACCTGATCTGTTAGTCACCCCTAAAAAGACTGGAAATCTGAGGCCATCTGTTGGGACTGTGGGGAGATTGAGGCCATCTCTGTCCTGAACCCTCTTGGAATCGTTTTCTTCTTGTAATATTCTGTCAAATAGGTCCCATCTAATTGAAGGTCTGTTTCTCTTTCCTTCAATTTTAGCAGGTGTAAATATATAGGGTTAGTTGAATCTGACCCAGTTGCTGTGTCAAATAAAATCCTGGCCACATCTTCATCAGTCAGATATAGCACCTTAGCTCCCTCTATCACTGGTATAGCTTGTGCGGTGTTGTCAAGCAGTGTATTCATCTTGTCTGTGCCTTCCAGTCAAACTCAAAACCTAGGGTGAACCAGTGAATCCATGAATCAGTGAAAACTGTGAAGTGGTGCTGTGGTAGAGGAGATCCTTATCCAATGGGTGGGTGCTGAATGTATAATATTTAGCAAGGAGATAAAGCACTCTCACTATCCATCAGTCCTTACATATACCAGGGTGCATAGTATGCATATAGTCAAATGTGAAGAAAAATGCACTCTCTGGATTTATAAAGCAAATGTTTTACTCTGTGACGTTTCAAGGTTTTCACCCCTTCCTCAGACAAAAAATCTGTGAATTATGACAACATATATACAACATTGCTGTCCCCTCCCCCACGGTGTTGCACCAATCAGTAATAAGTAGTACAAGTGTTGTCTTAAACACATCAACACAAATAATCATAAAATCATTATTACAAAAATGCATAGTCAAACCATCCTGTATTTATTCATATCAAACAGTGTATCAACAATTTTATACTTTGTATAATCATATTACTTATGTATTGCATGCTAGTTACCACCCAAGTGTACTGTATAAGCAGACATAACACAGTCATATTCATCATGATCCTATAGTATAGCATATTTAACCAGTGGCGTATTTAGGTTTTGTGCTGCCCTAGGCACTCAAAATTCTGCTGCCCCCCCCTCTTCTCCTCCAGCCTAACCTTGTAAGCATATCTCACCAAGAACTCATCCACTGCAAAAATGCCGTTGGCTCTAAATGAAGCAACAGTTTAAAGAGGCACTGCATGTAAAGAGTGACCTTAATCAGCCGACGTGCCTTGTCTTCTCTGTAAAAGCCTGTACTTTATCGCTCACTTTACTGTGTGCTGGCTTTTAGAGAGAGGATAGGACAGATGTGCTGCCCCTCCAAAATCTGTCTTCCTAGGCACCGGCCTTGTTGGCCTAGGCCATAATACGCCCCTGTATTTAACTTAGGGTAGTCATTATTTGAATGTACATCATATGCTGGGTAATTTAAATAAACAGCAAAAGGAGGAGTGCTGTATAGCTATATAAGACAGTTCACTTTCAAGCCCACATAAGTGGAACGAAAAACGACTTGCTAATTGCCATAAATACCAGAGGACCCCAAAGTTGTGATCAACAGAAGCTCATCTGATCCAACAGTGCGGATCAGGTCCGTCAGACCTCGCTGAATACGGCGAGCAATATGCTCGTCGTATTCAGCATTGCACCAGCAGCTTACAAGAGCTGCTGGTGCAATGCCGCCCTCTGCAGACTCACGGCCAATGGGCCACCAGCAGGGGGTGTCAATCAACCCGATCATACTCGATCGGGTTGATTTCCGGCGATGTCTGTCCGCCTCCTCAGAGCAGGCAGACAGGTTATGGAGTCTTTGTGACCGCTGCTTCATAACTGCTGTTTCTTGCAAGTCTGAAGACTCGCCAGAAACACGGGGCATCAAGCTCCATTCGGAGCTTGATAGATAGGCCCCATAGGTTCTTGAGTGCAGACAGTGATTCTGTGGTCCAGGCTGTAGACTGTCAGCTCAGACTGTAGTTCTGGAGTCCAGACAGAAGGCTATTGAGCACCAATATTGGCCTACTAGGACACTAGGAGATTTCCCAGTGGCCCGCAGCAGCAGGGGCTGGCCAGATAAAATTACTATAACAAACTAATATAATATTAAAGGGACAGTCTACACCAGAATTTTTATTGTTTAAAAAAGATAGATTATCCCTTTATTACCCATTCCCTAGATTTGCACAACCAACAGTGTTATATATATATATATATATATATATATATATATATATATATATATACACTTTTTACCTCTGTGATTACCTTGTATCTAAGCCTCTGCAAATTGCCCCCTTATTTCAGTTCTTTTGACAGATATCCATTTTAGCCAATCAGAGATGGCTCACCTGAACTCCACGAGCGTGAGCACAGTGTTATCTATATGACACACATGAACTAACACCCTCTAGTGGTGAAAAACTGTCAAAATGCCCTGAGAGAAGAGGCGAGCTTCAAGGGCTTAGAAATTAGCATATGAACCTACTAGGTTTAGCTTTCAACTAAGAATACCAAGAGAACAAAGCAAAATTGGTGATAAACGTAAATTGGAAAATTGTTTAAAATTACATTCTCTATCTGAATCATGAAAGTTTATTTTGGACTAGACTATCCCTTTAATCTTGAAAAATGTTGTATTGGAGGGGGGTATCCCAGTAATCCTCCTTAGAAACACTGGGCTTGTGCATTCTATGGACTCAATAGAAAATATGTCTGGTCTTCAAATTTTTCCATGGCTGCTTTGTATTCCCTGTCTCTATTGAGCACACTCTGAACCCAGAAGTAATAGCAAACCCAGCAGAGTAAAGCCTAAAGAACATGAAAGTAGACCTGAAAAACTGAAGCAAATATGAAAAAAAGAAGCTGAGCAGCAATCCAGTTCTCTTGTACACACAGGTGCTAGCTGCGATAAACTCACTAAGCAGAAATTCAGGAAAAAATAAACAGGAAAAAGAAGAAAAGCTGCTGGTGAACAGCAATCCAAGTAATAGCAACATAAAGAAACAAGGACCAGAGCACAGAATACAGTGAGAAGCAGGTTTTAATACCAAGCTCTACTCAGCCTACCAGGGGTAACAGGTGCCAGGAGCCAAGTTTCAAATATTACAACTATAGAGTAGGTAGCTTAATAATCAACCCAGCAGCACAAAGCCCAAAGTGTTTTTTTTCCCAATGAATATGTATCTAAACATCATACACATAGAGGCCTATTTATAAAGCCGTCAACCGCAAATATGCTGGAATTCCACAGCGTAATTGTGGCAAGCCTGATTCAACCTATTTATCAGCCTACAGACCGGCAACAGTTGAAATTTGTTACGTAACAAACGATCCGCCGGTCTCAATACGACACAGATCGATGCTTACGTCATTACAGATGTTCCGAGTACACATTCAGCACTATCTGACAACTTTTTCAAGTTATCAACTATTTAACAGGTACGCTCGCCATAATTTCGGCCCAGCGTACCTGGTTTTCAATCCGCCAACCTGGAGTCCGCGGATGCCATAGGAATCAATGGGAGTCGGAAAGCAGCAAAAGCTCATGTTCGCTGCTGCCCAATATCCCATTGCTTTCGATGGTAGAAAACCAGTAATGTTTACATCTAATACCCTAACATGTACCCCGAGTCTAAACACCCCTAATCTGCCGACCCGACACCGCCGCCACTAAATAAAGTTATTAACCCCTATTCCGCTGCTCCCGGACCACGTCGCAACTGTAATAAAATTATTAACCCCTATCCCGCCGCTCCTGGACCCCGATGCAACCTAAATAAATGTATTAACCTCTATCCTACCACTCCCGGAGCCCACTGCAACTAAATAAATGTATTAACCCCTATTCCACCGCTCCCGGAGCCCACTGCAGCTAATTAAATATACTAACCCCTATCCCGCCGCTCCCCGACACCGCCGCAACGAAATAAATATATTAACTCCTATCCCGCCGCTCCCGGAACCCTCCACAACTAAATAAATGTATTAGCCCCTAAACCCCTGGCCTCCCACATCACTAATACTTCCTAAACCTATTAACCCCTAAACCGCCAGCCCTCCACATTGCCATAAACTAAATTAAGCTATTAACCCCTAAACCTAACACCCCGCTAACTTTAAATTAAATATTTACTTACCTTATTTCTGCATTCCATAAAACTTCTATGATAATTAAATCCATACCACTCTTGAGGGTTCTTACTCAGAATAATACCTAGATAATTTATATGCTGGGCTAAAAGAAGTTGCACCCAGGTGGTAAATCGCCATAGAACAGGCTAACAACGGTATTGAGCTGGTTGTTCGTTCCTGTGAGTGCATTTCTCTCTGTGTGTATTTAGTCTCCCTATGGGAAAAAGGGGAAACCAGACGTGGACTCCTTGCTCAGTGTGCTTAGAGGAATACTGCTACACCTCACTGACGAGGCCCAATGAAGGCCGAAACGATCGTCTGGGGTTGCTTTGTTCCTTTTCAGAGAGGAATTGCCTGGTATTTCGGCGCTGGACTGACCGTAATAGGCGGGATCAGACTGATATACTACAGGAAAGTTCTACTCTGTGAAAAGCATTGCTGGGCTAAAAGAAGTTGCACCCAGGTGGTAAATCGCCATAGAACAGGCTAACAATGGTATTGAGCTGGTTGTTCGTTCCTGTGAGTGCATTTCTCTCTGTGTGTAGATAATTTATATGGTTAGTTTCTCTAAATAGGTGACTTATACACTTTAACGTAGGTTTCACAAACCATTTTAGTTCAGATTTGGTCTGAATAATTTTATATCCAGAAATTGCACCAAATAATTGTGTCTCTTACAATAACTTAGGAACACTAACCCTTAGATCCCTAAGAAATATTAACAAGTCTTCAGCATATAAAGATAATACTATTTTTTCACCCCCTAATTGTATGCCTTCTAACACTTGTAGTAAAATAGCAAGCGGCTCTAGAGAGATGTTAAAAAGCAATGGGGAAAAAGGGCACCCTAGTCCCTCTCTGCAAAACAAAGTGCTCAGAAATTGTACCATTAATAATAATCGAGGATAAAGGTTTGCTATAAATTGTCTGCACAAAGCACTTAAATTTACCATAAAATCCAAATCTATCTAATGTGTGAAAAAGATGGTCCCAACTTATGTAATCAAACGCCTTTTCTGCATCTATTGTAAGGCTACATCAATCTGGTTCTTATTTCTTTTTGTTTCAATTTATTCCAATAAAAATCAAGTAGTACCATAACCTTTTTAACCAGACTTCTTCCAGTCATAAAACCAACCTGGTTTTCATTAATTATCTTACCCAACTGAGGTTTTAAACGGTTGGCAACTATTGTAGCTAATAATTTGTAATCTGCATTTAGGAGTGAAATAGGCCGATATGACGTCGGTAGTTTGGGGTCCTTATTTTTCTTAAGAATTAGTGTCATATTGGATGCAGAAAAATATCTAGGGCTATCTACTTTTAGAGAATAATATGTATTAAATAATCTATCCAGTATGGGGATAACTTGTTCTTGTAACACAAAAAAAATTGATAGGAAGACAATCAGGGCCTGGGGCTTTGTTTAGTCTGGCAGCTACTATCTGAAATCTCCTTAGCTGAGATAGGTGCATTTAATAGTTCAATTATTTCTTGCTAAATTTTAGTCTTCACACTTTCCCAAAATTTTCTTTTTTGTTCTTGATCAACTGTTCCTTCCTTATAAATGGCTAGATTACGAGTTTTTGTCGGTAATGGTGTGCGGGGCTAACAAGCCTTTTTTTCTCACCGCTCACTTAAGACAATGCTGGTATTACAAGATTTCTTCAAGCCGGCGTTAGCCTCAGAAAAGTGAGCGTTGAGCAAAATTTAGCTCCACATCTCACTGTAATACCAGCGCTGCTTACGGTAGCGGTGAGCTGGCTAAACGTGCTCGTGCACGATTTCCCCATAGGAAACAATGGGGCTGAGCTGGCTAAAAAAAAAACTAACACCTGCAAAAAAGCAGCGTTCAGATCCTAACGCAGCCCCATTGTTTCCTATGGGGAAATAAAAGTTATGTCTGCACCTAACACCCTAACATGAACCCCGAGTCTAAACACCCTTAATCTTACACTTAATAACCCCTAATCTGCCGCCCCCGACATTGTTGCCACCTACATTATATTAATAACCCCTAATCTGCCGCTCCGGACACCGCCGCCACCTACATTATACTTATGAACCCCTAATCTGATGCCCCCAACATCGCTGAACCCTACATCTGATTTATTAAGGCCTAATCTGCCCCCCCAATGTCGCCGCAACTATATTAAATTTATTAACCCCTAATCTGCCGCTGCCAATGTCGCCGCCACTATAATAAATTTATTAACCCCTAAACCTAAGTCTAACCCTAACACCCCCTAACTTAAATATAATTTAAATACATCTAAATAAATTTACTACAATTAAATAAATTAATCCTATTTAAAACAAAATACTTACCGATAAAATAAACCCTAAGCTAGCTACAATATAACTAATAGTTACACTGTAGCTATTTTAGGATTTATATTTATTTTACAGGCAACTTTGTATTTATTTTAACTAGGTAGAATAGTTATTAAATAGTTATTAACTATTTAATAACTTCCTAGTTAAAATAAGTACAAATTTACCTGTAAAATAAATCCTAACCTAAGTTACAATTACACCTAACACTACACTATCATTAAATTAATTACATAAATTACCTACAATTAACTACAATTAAATTAAATAAACTAAAGTACAAAAAAAACACTAAATTACAGAAAAAAAAAAAAAAAAATGTTTTAAACTAATTACACCTAATCTAATCCCCCTAATAAAATAAAAAAGCCTCCCAAAATAATAAAATTCCCTACCCTATACTAAATTACAAATAGACCTTAAAAGGGCCTTTTGCGGGGCATTGCCCCAAAGTAATCAGCTCTTTTACCTGTAAAAAAAATACAATACCCCGCCAACATTAAAACTTACTACCCACACACCCAACCTTACTCTAAAACCCACCCAATTCCCCCTTAAAAAAAACCCTAACACTACCCCCTTGAGGATCACCCTACCTTGAGCCGTCATCACCCAGTCGGGCACAAGTGGACCTCCAGAGGGGCAGAAGTCTTCATCCAATCCGGCCAGAAGAGGACATCCAGACCGGCAGAAGTCTTCATCCAGGTAGCATCTTCTATCTTCTTCCATCCGGAGCGGAGTGGGTCCATCTTGAAGACATCCGACGCGGAGCATCCTCTTCCATCTGACAGCGACTGAAGAATGAAGATTCCTTTAAGTGACGTCATTCAAGATGGCGTCCCTTCAATTCCGATTGGCTGATAGAATCCTATGGGTGTTAGTGTACTTTGTAGCACTTTAGTTAAGAGTTTTATGTTACGGCGTTAGCCCATAAAACTCTTAACTACTGATTTTTAAATGCGGTAGGAGTCTGGACAGGAGAGGGTCTACAGCTCACTTTTTCAAGCAATCGTAATACCGGCGTTAGGAAAATCCCATTAAAAAGATAGGATATGCAATTGATGTAAGGGGATTTGCGGTATGCAAAAATCGCGGAAAAAAAGTGAGCGGTACTCCTGTACCTGCCTGACTCGTAATACCAGCGAGCGTTAAAAAGCAGCGTTGGGACCCCTCAACACTGCTTTTTAAGGCTAACGCAAGACTCGTAATCTAGCCGAAAGTTTCTTAAAGAAATTTAAAAAAAAACTCTTTAATTTTTGCATTTCCTTCAATATCCTTAAAGGGATGGTAAAGTTATGCTAATCGCTACAAACTATCACATAAACGGATTAAATTCAGCATAACTTTAATTCATCATTTTTTATAATTTAATATATAAACATAGTTATTACCTTTTTAAAGCCAAATTCTTAATGTCATTTATTCAAAGCGATTATTTTTTTTTACATTTACATCATGTGTTTTAATCCTCCAGTTGAAAATTAGGCGACCAACACTCTATGTAAGGCGACCAACACTCTATGTAATACTCCCACTGAATTGTAAGCGCATGCGCAATTTCATTTATCATGCTATTGAACACCATGCGTGCTCCCGTGTTACGCATGCGTGGTGTTCACAATTGGGAATCCCTTACAGTGTCATCGGCTAAACGATACAGACGAGCGCATCAGTGTATTTTGCAAAGTGCTCGTTTGAAGTAAGTACCTCAATCGCTCCGGATTTAAATTATAATATTTATTTTATTAGATTTTATATAGCAATAACGTGCTGAATTTTAATTATATCACTGGCATTCACGCATGCGCAAATCTGATCTCCCGGGAGTGAGCATAGAGTGGTGACATAGGGGGCGGGTGGGACCGCTCTCTAGTATAATGAGTTATCGGAGCAGGAAGTAGCAGATGGGAGGAGTGAATAACGGTAAGATACCGTATTTTAAACATTGAAATATCTTCTTCAAATTCACATAATAGTTTTAAAAACTTACAGCTAGATTTAGAGTTTTGCGGCCAAAGGGGTGCGTTAGCTACGCGTTTTTTTTTTCCCCGCACCTTTTAAATAACGCTGGTATAGAGAGTTCTCTGAAGGGCTGCGTTAGGTTCCAAAAAGGGATCGTAGAGGCATATTTACCGCCACTTCAACTCTCAATACCAACGTTGCTTAAGGTAGCGGCTAGCTGGAAAAATGTGCTCGTGCACAATATCCCCATAGGAAACACCTGCAAAAAAGCAGCATTCAGCTCCTAACGCAGCCCCATTGTTTCCTATGGGGAAACACTTTCTAAGTCTGCACCTAACACCATAACATGAACCCCGAGTCTAAACACCCCTAACCTTACACTTATTAACCTCTAATCTGCCGCCCCCGCTATCGCTGACACCTGCATTATATTATTAACCCCTAATCTGCCTCTCCGTACACCGCCGCAACCTACATTATACCTATGTACCCCTAATCTGCTGCCCCTAACATCGCCGACCCCTATATTATATTTATTAACCCCTAATCTGCCACCCCCAATGTCGCCACTATCTTACCTACACTTATTAACCCCTAATCTGCCAACCGGACCTCGCCGCCACTATAATAAATGTATTAACCCCTAAACCGCCTCACTCCCGCCTCGCATACCCTATAATAAATATTATTAACCCCTAATCTGCCGTCCCTAACATCGCCGACACCTAACTTCAATTATTAACCCCTAATCTGCCGACCGGACCTCGCCGCTACTCTAATAAATGTATTAAACCCTAAAGCTAAGTCTAACCCTAACCCGAACAGCCAATAGAATGCAAGCTCAATCTGATTGGCTGATTGGATCAGCCAATCGGGTTGAACTTGAATCTGATTGGCTGATTCAATCAGCCAATCAGATTTTTCCTACCTTAGTTCCAATTGGCTGATAGAATTCTATCAGCCAATCGGAATTCGAGGGACGCCATCTTGGATGACGTCACTTAAAGGAACCTTCATTCGTCGGTAGTCGTCGGTAGAAGAGGATGTTCCACGCCGGAGGTCTTGAAGATGGAGCCGCTCCTCGTCGGATGGAAGATAGAAGATGCCGCTTGGATGAAGATGTCAGTCCGGATGTCCTCTTCTGCCTGGATAGGATGAAGACGTCTGCCGCTCCGGATGTCTTCTTTTGGTCCATCGGTGCTCGGCTGAGTGAAGACGACTCAAGGTAGGGAGATCTTCAGGGGGGTAGTGTTAGGTTTATTTAAGGGGGGTTTGGGTTAGAGTAGGGGTATGTGGGTGGTGGGTTGTAATGTTGGGGGGTGGTATTGTGTGTTTTTTACAGGCAAAAGAGCTGTTTTCTTTGGGGCATGCCCCGCAAAAAGCCCTTTTAATGGCGGGTAAGGTAATAGAGCTGTTAAATATTTTAATTTAGATTAGGGTAGGGAATTTTTTTATTTTGGGGGGATTTGTTATTTTATTAGGGGGCTTAGAGTAGGTGTAATTAGCTTAAAATTCTTTTAATATTTTTTTATTTTTTGTAATTTAGTGTTTGTTTTTTTGTAATTTAGTTTAGTTTATTTAATTGTAGGTAATTGTAGGTAATTGATTTAATTAATTTATTGATAGTGTAGTGTTTAATTGTAACTTAGGTTAGGATTTATTTTACAGGTAATTTTGTAATTATTTTAACTAGGTAGCTATTAAATAGTAAATAACTATTTAATAGGTATTGTACCTAGTTAAAATAAATACAAAGTTGACTGTAAAATAAATCCTAACCTAAGTTACAATTAAACCTAACACTACACTATCAATAAATTAATTAAATCAATTACCTACAATTACCTACAATTAAATAAACTAAACTAAATTACAAAAAAACAGATATTTCATCAGATATTTCATCATATCTTATAATTTACTATATTTTTTTTTTATAAAATATGAGGAAAAAATGAAAAAAACACACTTTTTCTAACTTTGACCCCCAAAATCTGTTACACATCTACAACCATCAAAAAACACCCATGCTAAATAGTTTCTAAATTTTGTCCAGAGTTTAGAAATACCCAATGTTTACATGTTCTTTGTTAGTTTTTTTTGCAAGTTATAGGGCAATAAATACAAGTTGCACTTTGCTATTTCCAAACCACTTTTTTTTTCAAAATTACAGATAGTTACATTGGAACACTGATATCTTTCAGGAATACCTGAATATCCCTTGATATGTGTGTATATATATATATATATATATATATATATATATATATATATATATATATATATATATATATATATATATATATATATATATATATATTTTAGAAGACATCCCAAAGTATTGATCTAGGCCCATTTTGGTATATTTCATGCCACCATTTCACCGCCAAATGCAATCAAATGAAAAAAATTGTTCACTTTTTCGCAAATTTTTTCACAAACTTTAGGTTTATCACTGAAATTATTTACTAACAGCTTGTGTAATTATGGCACACATGGTTGTAAATGCTTCTCTGGGATCCCCTTTGTTCAGAAATAGCAGACATATATGGCTTGTGCGTTGCTTTTTGGTAATTAAAAGGCCGCTAAATGCCACTGCGCACCACACGTAAATTATGCCCAGCAGCTGTCTGCCAGTATCCATTTTGCCCCCAAAAATGTGGGGTGTTTTTATTTTTAAAATTAAAAAAATTATATTTTCTGTAGTGTACCTGCACCCCCTCAATACCCTACACACCCTCCCCCTTCCAGATCCCTTCCCCAGCATGTTTGATCCCACCCTCCCTCTCCCTCCTTTACATTGATTGCATCAATTACTGGGTAAATGCGGCAGCGCACGAAGCCCCAACCGCGTCCCTTGCCGACCGGGACAATACATACCAGATCAATGTTGCCTACTGCAGCTCCCACCCACCAACGATCGGCCCCATCGATGGCCGATGCAGAGAGGGCCACAGAGTGGCTCTCTCTGCATCAGTGGGTTAAAAAGGGTATTGCAGTAATGCCTGAATATTGAGACATCACTGCAATAATCCAAGAACAAAAACACTGTGGGATCCCGGTGTAGGTTTAAAAGTTCATCTTTAATAATAAATCTCTTAAAGCATCAATACATGTTAAAAAGTCAAACAGGTAACTCAGAAATGTAATGTAATCAAAGACCATAATTCTACCACTTCCTGTTGAGTTTATAGCACCTGGTCAATTAAAAACAAATGAGTGCACCTGTATTCTCTCGTATTCAATGTTCAACTCAATGTTAATTCATAACGTTGTCTGATGCTACATTATGTTCTAGAGTGGCTATAATGGGGAATGTTTAATACATGTCATAGGTGGATTAACCAATTCGCATGAATGATAACCCTACACAAACTTTGAAATGTTATAATACATATTCATGTAGTCCATTTATTTGGACTGTAGGTTCCCAAATATCAGAAAAGTAAATGATGTGTATTATAAAATATTTATATTAGCTGAATGAACACAATAGATTTTAGTGCTTGTCATATTGATGAATCTTAAAGGTATAGTAATGAGAAAGACTTTAGACCCCCTAATATGTATTTGTCTCTAATATGAAATGGACATTTGTCTAAAACATATTTTGAAACTGACAAAAACCTTACTCCCAATAATTGATTATATCAAATCTGCTGTTTAAACCTTGGGGGATTCTAGATCTTAACCTAAATATCCAGAAAATGTCCCTTTTACTAACAGTATCCTCTAAGTTGCTTGTAACTTTCTCTATTATGTTCCATTTTAGACTATCAGTTTTTCTCTCATGTTGTTCTATGAAATGTTTGGCTATAGGAATAACCCTATCTTCTCTCTGATCTCTTATCAAAAAATCACTAGTTTTAATGTGAGTGATTGATAAGGTATGCTCTCTTATCCTCTCCCTTACTTCTCTGGTAGTTTTACCTATGTAATCTAAATGACATTCTAAATGACATTCTTGACATGTAATTATATACATTATATACATTATAAGTTCTACAGTTTACACAAGATTTAATATCTATTGTTTCTCTTGTAGTGCAAGCTTGAAATGTGCTCCCTACTCTAACGTGTTTGCATGCCTTGCAATTATGATAACTACATTTGAAATTCCCTTTAGCTTCTAACCAAGATGATCTCAGTATTGCTTTTTTAGGTAGAGTAGGAGAGAATGTTGCCAATATTTTTTCCCTTGATATAAGAAGATGTGCACCCTTTTTGTGCTGTTTGCCTTAGTTTATCGTCTGCCATAAGCATAGGAATGTTCTTTCTGATAATGTTGCAAATCTCCCTGTATTCATTTGAATACTGTGTCACAAATTTTAGTTTAGGTTGGGATCTTACAGTTTCTATTCTTTGTCCTCTTTTGTCTTGAATTAGAACTTTTCTATCCATCTGTGATACTTGGAATTTCGCATTCTTTATCACTTTCCTAGAAAATCCTTTTTCTTTTTAATGTTCTTCCAGAATTTTTGATTCACGCAAGTAGCATGCTTGTGTTGAACAAATTCTTTTGACCCTCATAAATTTGACTTTGGCTATTTCCTTGAATGCCTGTCGAGGGTGGTTGCTATTTGCGTGTAACAACGCATTCCTGGAGATTGGTTTTCTGTACAGTGTGGTCATAATTTTCCCTGAATTGATTTCATCTACATATAGTGTCAAGTCTAAATAATTGACTGAACATGGATCAGTTTCATATGTAAAAATAAGATTACAGTCATTGGTATTGATAGATAATATGAAAGCTTCCATTTCTCCCTTGTTGCCTGCCCATATGAATATGAGGTCATCAATAAAACGCTTGTATGTAATTATATGTTCCTTGTGGGGGCTCTTACCTCCAAAGATTTTGGACAGCTCCCACCACCCCATATAAAGGTTAGCGGCAAACTTTGCCCCCATAGCTGTCCTACATCTTTGGAGGTAAAACTCATCGTTAAAGCTGAAATAATTGTGTGTCAACAAGAAATAAATAATATCCAAAACATAATTTTGGAAATTGTATGATAGGTTGCTATCTCTGGATAGAAAACATCTGATGGCCTGTAGACCTTTGCTATGGGGTATGATACTATAAAGGGCTGTAGCATCAACTGTTAGCCATCTATAATTGTTTTTCCAGGCTGTTTGATTTAAAATTTGATTGAGGTGTTTAGAATCCCTCAAATAGTTTAGGGGGGGTCTAAAGTCTTTCTCATTACTATACCTTTAAAATTAATCGATATGACAAGCACTAAAATCTATTATGTGTTCATTCAGCTAATATAAATATTTTATAATACACATAATTTGCTTTTCTGATGTTTGGGAACCTACAGTCCAAATAAATGGACTACATGAATATGTATTCAAAGTTTGTGTAGGGTTATCATTCATGCAAATTGGTTAATCCACCTATGACATGTATTAAACATTCCCCATTATAGCCACTCTAGAACATAATGTAGCATCAGGCATAGTTATGAAAATGTATTGATGCTTTTAGAGATTTATTATTAAAGATGAACTTTTAAACCTACACCGGGATCCCACAGAGCTTTTGTTCTTGGATTATCATTGTTCACCAGACGATCCCAGTGACTGGTTCAATTATCGAGTGTACCTGACTGCTGCACTTATTCTCAGGGAAAGAGAGTAGAAGACGTGATCCTAAACACTGCAGAGATGACGTCATCAGTCCGGGGCTGAAGGCTGGGAGCATGACTCACAGTGGAGCAAGGAGAAACTAGACACCAAGGAATACATATCCTCTGGAGCACCATACAGACCCTGCAGGTGAATCCGACAGTGCAAAAGGAGAAGAGCGATTGTTTCACTGGGTGAGTCCCCTGCCTATCACAGAGAGGGGTTGTAGAGCTTTTTTGTTACCTCCTGCATGATTCAAAAGACTGTTTTGGGAAGGACTTTCTCTTTTGTTTTTTGTTTTCAATTCTTTATTGGAGGACACAATGAGATTATATGACAAAAAATAAACCAGAAAGGTTTTCACTTAGCTTAAACTAAAATACTTTAACTTTTATGCTGCACATTGTTGGATTTTTATATTTTACAAGAAAACTAAAATACATAGGGGTGCCATCTTCTAGAATGAAAACTAAAATACTCAATTCACTGTTCACAACTGGAGATTCCCCCCTTATTAATAACTAAACATACAAAACAAAAATCAAATTATGTCTTCCCTCCCTCTCTCTTCCTCTCCCTTCCCACTACAGGGTTGAGAAGTCAAATTTATTTGAATCAAATTAAATGCTCCTCTCGCTTCTTAACTATACTACGAAGATCAAGATCCTTTTTTAACTAGGGTTAACATGAGAAAAGGGCGTTGGGTAACTAAACTATCAGCTTAATTCTAGGATTCCTTTAAAGGGGAGAAAGAGAAGAAAAAGAAGGAAAGAGAGGAAAAAAAAGGGAAAAAAGGGGTTTTTGACTGCGTAGTGTTACCATATTCCCAAAATAATCAATTCCGTGTCTCTATCAGATATTCAATCTCACTAGGGGGTAAAACTTTAATACATTTCAACCATTTGGAGAAAAAACTCCTTACATCTTGATCATTGTGTAAATCAGTATCAAGTTGTTCAATGATGCATTGTTTCTTCATACAGTTTTTTACTTCTAGGATACTCGGGGTCGCTCTCTTCTTCCATTTTTTCAGGATCAGATATCTAACAGCAAGGATCACTAGGTTGACTATTTTAAACTTATCCTAAGGAAGTCCTGTGTCTTCAATAAGAAATACTTTTTTTAAAGGAGAAAGTGTCAATGAGGTGATGCCCACCGTGTTGATGAGCCAGTATTGTATCTTCAGCCAGAAATTTCTGATTTTTGGGCAGTCCCATATCATATGTAGGAGGTTAGCCGATGGATAAGAACATTTTGGGCAACTATTGAAGCTAATGTTTCGGCATTTAGCTCCTTTTTCTGGAGAGAAATAAGTCATATGCAATAACTTAACATGAGACTCCCTCCAAGAGGCGGAAAGAGTAACACGTGAGATAGCTTGAATCGAAGAAGTTACTAAAGTAGTCTCCATAGACTCTTCTGCTAACATTATTGTACAGTTAGCGTGCATTTTATCCATTGTTTCTGGGCCTTTAACTGAAATCAGCATTTGATAGATATATGAGATTGACATGAGGCCATTTTTAACTAATAGAAGCCAGTTCCCAAGGATACCTATAGACCAGTCCCAGCCAAAATCAGTTACCAGTTTAAGGGCAAAATGTCTCGCTTGGAGATAAGCAAAAAAAAAATTTGTTAGGGAGATGGAAATTCTCCTTAAGAGAGTTAAAAGTCTTAATACATCTTCTCTCAAAATCTAATAACTGATGGATATTCACAAGACCCAGAGATTCCCATTTAACGAAGAGAGCTGACTGTATCCCTGCTTGAAACTGTGGGTTATTTAAGAGTGGGATATATCTTGAGGTCCTAGATTCAATATGTAAGAAGCTGCAAATCTTTTTCCATATCTGGATTGGGTTGTAAATGGATTTTATTTTTTTTATTTCCGGGGGAATTATGTTGTTATTACAATGTATTAAAGCTATAAGAGAAAACGGGTGGGCTATATTGCTTTCAAGATCAAAATTTGTTATGTAATTGGTATTAGTTAGCCAATCTATTAGAACTTGGGCCTGGAACACTTGGTTATATAAGCGAAGATCTGGTAAGGAGAATCTGCCATATTTTGTGGGGAGAGCTAGTTTAGATAATGAGATTCTGTGTTTTTTGTTCTGCCAGATGAAAGATCGAAGAGCCGTGTTAAAAGATGAGATATCTTTTGTTTTCAGAACCAGTGAAGTGTTCTGAAGCACATAAAGAATTTTAGTAAGAAGAGTCATCTTATACAGTGCTATGCGTCCCGATAGGGACAGGAGGAGTTTCTGCCAATTTTTAAAAGTTTCTTTAATTCTGTTAAGTACTGGAAGTATATTTAAGTTGTACCAGGTACTGGGATTAGAAGATATCCAGATACCGAGGTATTTGAATGAGTTTTGCACTATGGAGAAAGGAATATCTATTCATGAATCCTTAGTCTGCTTAATCCAGCACAGCTCCGATTTTGTAGTGTGGACCTTATAGCCGGAGAAAGATCCAAATTGATCTATAATTAAGAGGAGCTTTGGAATATTTCTAGAGGTGTTTGATATATATATCAAGACATCATCAGCATAAAGTGCTAATCACATTTCCTTATTGTTAACCTTGATTCCTTCAAGTTGATACTGAATTTGAATAGCAAAAGGTTCAATAACCAAGTCGAAGAGAAGAGGAGAGAGAGGACACCCCTGCCTGGTTCCCCTCCCCAGCCTTATGTCCTGGGTCATATCCCCATTTACTAATATTTTCGTGGAGGCGTTTTCATATAAATTATTGAAAAAGCGAAGAAAGTTACCTCCAAGACCGAACTGCTGGAGAGTAAATGAAAGGTGGTCATAATGTACCGAATCAAACGCTTTTTCAGCATCTATTGAGATGATCGCCATGTCAGGGGTGTCCTCCCTCTCCATATTCCCCAATCCTTCCAACCTCTTAAAATGTTCTATTGTAAGAAATACTTCTCGTATTTTAGCTGATGAGTTTCGGTTCAGCAGGAACCCAGCTTGGTCCTTATGGATGATATTGGGGAGTAAAGATTGGAGTCTATGTGCTAGAATGGCCATGAGAAGTTTATAATCCATGTTCAGGTGCGCGATGGGTCTGTACGACTCTTTTCTACTCGGGTCTTTCCCCATTTTAATATGAGGGCTGTGTATGACGCGACAAATTCCTTTGTTGGATTATTGCCTTTAATATATATGTCATTGAAAAGTGAAGTTAAATGCAATGTTATCTCAGGTGACAATATTTTATAAAATTTGTTCGGGAGCACATCAGGTCCCGGGGCTTTGTTAAGAGCCAGTTTTTGGATTGTTGTGGAGATTTCTAACTCAGTAACGGGAGAGTGTAGAGTTTCGAGTAACTCAGAGGTTAATGTTGGAAAAGATATTTTCTTCCAAAAATGTTCCCTCTCTGAGATATTAGAGACCTTGGAAGTGTATAATGCATCATAATAATCCGCAAATACCTTGCATATTTCTACTGATGAGTTGAAATACTTACCGTCAGAGTGAATAGAGTTTATTATGGGAGATGCTTTTTCACCTTTAACCAAGTTTGCCAAGAGCTTCCCAGTTTTATTGCCATAGTGGTATAACTTAGCCTGTAGTCTAAGGTCTCTCTGAGTTTCTGTATAAAGTAAAAGAGAATCTCTCTCTGCTAGAGCCGTGGTATATCTGGACCAGTTTTCTGAGGTTTTGTGCAGTATGTATTGATTATATGCGTTCGTAACTGCCCTAAGTAATTACCTTTCCCTCACTTTATGTTTTTTAGACCTGGATATACTATATGCTGGTATTTCCCCTCGAAGGACCGCCTTGGCTGTTTCCCAAAACAGCGCAGGTTGAGGGATGTGTTCTCGATTAAATAAAGTATATTCACGAAATCTAGCAGTAAGCCAGTTTTTGAATTTTAAGTCTGAGGCTAAATATCGTGGGAATGAAAAACCAGTGTTCCTGCACTGTAGAGAATTTAATTGGAAATTAAGAGAGATCGGGGCATGATCAGATATAGTAATAGATTAAATCCCGGCTGCTACTTTCGTCTTACACAATCTTTCATCAAGCAGAAAAAGGTCTATTCTTGAGAGAGTTTTATGTGCCTTAGAATGACACGTAAAATCTCGGAGATCGGGGTTCTGTATTCTCCATATGTCACATACTTTCAGGTTACGGTCGGAATAACTTAATGAAAAGTTTTGACTCTAAGTTATCTCTCTTGGTTTTAAGAGGGACAGAATTCTGCCTTAACCTGTCGAGGGGATATTGTGGAGCCATGTTGAAGTTGCCTCCAAGTATCAGGTAACCTTCAGCATATAACATAAGCTTGTTTTGTAAATTTTCCCAAAAGGTAAGGCTAAAGACATTGGGAGCGTAAACATTACAGAGTGTATACATTGTTTTAAAAATCTTAATTTTTACCATTATATACCTCCCCTCGCGATCTCTGTCAACGTGGATAACTTCATAAGGGAGTTTTTTCCCCAAAAGGATTGCTACCCCACTTTTTCTCTTTGCGGTAGAAGAAAATAGAACTTCCTTGACCCAGGAGGTTTTAAGTTTTAGAACTTCTTCAGGTTTTGAGAGTGTTTCTTGTAAGAAAGCTATATCAGTGTTATTTTTTCTCAGTTGGGACAATATTACCTTTCATTTTATAGAGGACTTTCTGTTTTTAAGGTGCTGAGGATTTGAACTTTTCTGCCCTTCTCCCTGAACCTGTTTGAATATGTCTTTTGTACAACACATTGCTATAGTCCGCTTGCCACTGTAAGTGTCCTTATTGACTTCTCCTATCCCCTAGCACTCATACCTTTTTCGTTCTTTTGGGGTATATATTTTCACTTGTTATATATTTCACATCACTGCAATACCCTGGAAGCAGCTGGAAGCGATCACAATCGCTTCCAGAGCTTCAAACCCCAGAGGACGTGCCAGGAACGTCCTTGTTTGTTAAGGGTGTTTTTTTTTGTAGGACGTTCCTGGCACGTCCTTGGTCATTAAGGGGTTAAAATCATGTTTGACATTTTACAAATAATCTTTAAACTTGAAGTAAATATAAAAAATAGCATCCTATCCTGCCGGGACCTGAAACACTTAAATGTTCATTAGATTAAGCAATTCCAGAGCTCTTACAAAAGTTTTGAGCCTTTTCCATATTATTTAATGTTCTTGTTTCTCCATCTATTTATAGCACAAGCTTTGCAGAGTAAATCATTCTCACATTAATGTTAGCCTTAATTAATTTTGAACAGAATGGGGACATCTCTCGTCTTTTATTTAATGTTAAAGTTGAAAAGTCTTGAAATATCAGGACCCTCTGCTGGCCTATCACCAAAGGAAAATGTTTTCTATATTGTCTAAGATATATTACCTTATCCTGAAAGTTTAAAAATGTCAATATTACTGTTCTTGCTTTAATGGATCCATCAGGGATTTCCTTAATGGGCCCTATCATATGCACTCATTCTACCATAAATTGTTAATGCCCAGGTTGTATCCAAAGTAATTTAGGTAGTTTAGAAGTCACAAATTGCATGAGATCCAGAAACTCCAGACTTTCTGGCAAACCAATTATTCTAATATTATTCCGCCTAGAGCGGTCCGCTAGGTCTTCTACCCTAGCCTGCAAAGTAGTCAGTATATTATGGTGGGCTGTGTTTAACTGATCATGGTTGTTAACTCTATCCTCAAGCTCAGACACTCGTGTCTCAACCTCCAAAATTCTAGTAGCACATTGCCTTACTTCATTTGTTAGGCTATTAATATCTTGTTTTATTTCCAATTTCATAATTTTAACAACTCATAATGGTCCCCCAAGAGGGAACTCAGATTAAGGGTGATTATTCTCACCCCACAACAAACTCTCTTGTGGTCTATGTGTTTTTAAGTTCAGATACCTTGAATTCCTAGGAGGTATATATCTTGATTAACTCAAATTTATGGATACGATGAACTAATCTTCTACCTCATAGGTTTGCCTAAACAAATTTGCGTTATCGACAAAGTGACATATATCCTATTTCAAATGTGCTTAACACCAAATTATATTGTAAAAAACTATAAACATATTACACATATTTAGCTCAGAAGCAAAATACATAAGGGAGCTTTTCTGAAATCTCAGATCATGTGTACAATTTAAGCAATTTAACATAGTAACATAGTAGATGGGGTTGAAAAAAGACCGAAGTCCATCGAGTTCAACCTATACAAATATACAGTAAAATACTTACAAAAGCTCCATTTAAGTTTAAATAATCCCACTAAAAGGTGACCCATTTAATACAAGCAATCATATCCATGAATTTTGTTTCTAGACAGAAATGTATCCAAACAATTTTTAAATGTATCGATGGTATTAGCATTCACTACCTCCTTTGTTAATGAGTTCCACAATTTTATTGCTCTTACAGTGAAAAAATGTTTCTGTTGCAGAAGATTAAATCTCCTTTCCTCCTACCTTAAATTGTGACCTCTTGTTATAAACATTTTTCTTGGAATAAACAGAGCTTCTGCCATCTCTGTATATGGGCAAATTTATGTCCAGAATTGAACCAAGCTAGGAAATCCGTCCTTCGTTTTGGTTCCTTATCTCCTCACAAATTAAACATGAAGAGGAGCATACATATAGGGTCAAAACTCCAGCATAGCCTTTAAAATTTTCAATTGGCTATTTACCAACTAGAAGCACCTTTTCTATGACGTTCCAGGCATAAAAAGAGTGTTTAATTAGAATAGCTTCTGAGCACCTTTGTCCATCTTAGGGTCTTGGGGATTTTATATATGTTTCAATCGCTTTACATGTGTCCCGATAGGTATGATTGGGCCCAGGGATTCACATACAATTGCCTATACTTAATATACCTTATCTGTAACCAGATGTCCTTATATGAGAATGCAGCTATTCATGAGGCATCCTTTTTATGAAAAAAAATAAAACAAGCCCCTATATTACTCTCTTGTCAAAGGATCTGTGTCCCAATATATACTGTATATATTATCCACTTGTAAATTTATAGAGAATAAACCTTTCTTGGTATGCCTTCCTGTGCTTTATTTGTGTCAAAGCGTCCTTCTATTGAGGCCAATCTCCTTTCGAAGGGGAAAAAAATGAAATAGGCCCCTGTAATGATCTCCTACCACAAAACAGATCTTGGGAGTGATGCAGGATTAGTACTGGTAACCTCTACCGGCGATTTTTACATCTTCCTCACTGAGTACTCTTTGTAACTGGTCACCTATTTGGCGATACCCTTCAGTCCAGTAATTTTAGGATATAGATCCCACTGCAGTATAACAAATTCTACCGCAGCTTATAAAGTAGAGTATATGCGATTTAACAGCCTCTTTAACGATGCCGTGTTAACCCTGTGTCTTCTTGATTTTATATTTATCAGTTTGCTTATGGTGTATAGTGGGTCTTACGGTCCAACATACCTGGCAAGGCACTATATCATCTTCTTTGTATACACTGCTGCACCACCTCAGGTATACAGGTAATGGAGCCGTGGGATTTGCCTGTCTCCTTGCTAGACTGACTACACCAGTTCTGTCCCTATGCACCTCATGTCCTCAGTCATGCCCCATAGATGCCAGGCCTCCAATAGGATAAGAGATGCCGCACTGACCAATTTTCCAGGCCATACATCTCTCCACTCTAATGTCCACTGGAAGCTATGCCACATGGATGGTAGTATATGCTCTCTCAACGTCGAACTCGGAGCAATCTTGCTTGCTCCGCCCTTTCCAGAAGCCAACACAAAGCCCAATGGTTAGTGTTTTTCAAGTTCCCAAGACCATCCATGCTGATCAGTCTGCGTTTTTATGACTGAAATTTCTGGCCCTAAAAAATACATAATTCCTAGTCTAGTTATTGTTGTAAGTCCCTGGTTGTCAACACCTTTTTTTTTTTTTTTTTTTAAGAAAGTCAAGGCAGGGGCAACTGCTCATCAAATGCCATGCTGCTGCACCATAGACTCAATCAGAGTCTGCTCATGAGGCTCTGCTATTTAGTATATGGATTTTCTGAGACAGCTAGTGCAACACCAGTAGTGGACCTACTCAACAAAGGGCCCTGGTGCAACTTTTTTTAGGGGGCTACCAAAGATAACTCAATAGAAAGAAACAGTGATGATATTGATATATTGATTGATGGATCTGCAACTTGCACTTTTAAAAGCATAGCTTGCATTAGGTTTGTACATGCTTTGCACATGGCTATATATAGACTGGATGCTATGACCCCCCCCCCCCAGCACTTTGGCTCTGGTGCCACTACACCTGCTGTACCAATGGTAGTCCCCCCCTGCACAACACTACTGTGCATTCACTTAGCCATCTCAGAGGATCCATAGACACCAACGTCAAAAGAATGAAAAGTTGACCTTGCAACTGCTATTTAACTTAACTTCCTGCTTCTACTTTTTTTCCTAGATGACCCTCTCTGAGGCACCAATGATTGAGTGCTATGAGGTGGCAAAATATTAAAAGGGATCTGCCACTATGTCGAGCAAGTCTGACAAAATATTCCAAACTCTTGACAAAGCGGCATTGCTGAGAGACGTTTACTATACATGCCAGCATCGTCGATCATATGGATCCCTTGAAGAGAATTGCTGTGTACCTAACTAATAATCCTAATACCCCTAAACCGAAGCACCCCACGATCGCAAACTAACACTACACTAATAAACATCCAAACCGCCACCTACCCACCGCAATTTTTATCCTAATAACCCCTATGCCGCCACATATCCACCGAAAGTCTAAAACTATAAACCCCTATGCCACGATATACCCACCAAATGTCTCTAACTATTAACCCCTATGTCTCTAACTATAAGCCCCTCTGCCGCCATACACCCACCGCAATAAACTAACTATTAAACCTTATGTCTCAAACTATAAACTTCTATGCCACCATATACACACCGCAAGTCACTAACTTTAAACCCCTATGTTGCCATCTAACCACCGCAAGTCACTATTAACCCTTATTTTTAACTATAAACCCCTATGCCACCATATACCCACTGCAAGTTGCTAATTATTAACCCCTATGTCTCTAACTATAAACCCCTATGCTGCAATACCCTCCACAATAAACTATTAACCCTATGTCTCTAACTATAAACCCCTATGCCGCCACATACCCACCGCAAGTCACTAACCATGTCTCTAACTATAAACCCCTATTCCGCCTCATACCCACTACAAGTCACTAACCATGTCTCTAACTATTAACCCCTTATGCCGCCACATACCCCAAATTAAAACTAACCTAACCCCCTCTAAACTAAACCCCCTAAGTTACAATAAAAATCTAATAAATAAAAAAAATTAAACCTAAACAGCCACAACCCCAAATGCAATCTATCCCTGCTCTACCTAACACCAAACCCGCCCTCTAAACTAACCCACCAAAATTACAAAAAAAAAAAGAAACTATAGAATCCAAAATAAAAACCCACAATTGTACCTAAGACTAAATGACATGGCCCATAAAATGAAAAACCCACCAAAAACAAAACAAAAAAAAACCTACACCATAACACTAAAAAATATTACAATAGCCCTTGTAATCTCTTGTCAGCTTTTTCAAAAAGAAGAAAACAATTAAAACCCCATCTACATTACAAGTACCCCGCCCCCACCCAAAATAACAACATCTTACTATAAAACAACTAGGCTAGAAAATAAAAGTAAAAATAAAAATAAAAATTCTTAAAATGAGAAAACCCACCCCAAAAAGACCTAATTAACCCCAAAAGTGGTACTCACCATTAGGTAATCCAGCTACTATTGATCAGATGTTGGGCACTCTTCCTGGTTCCTGGCACCTGGGGCCCATCTTTGCAGAGGTGGAGGTGGACTTTGGAAGCCTCTTCTTTCACCTCCCTTCCACAATTTTGATCAATAACGGGGTCTTCTTCATCCCGGTTCCTGGTGCTGGGGGCCCATCTTCGCAGGGAAGGTAGACTTTGGTGGACTTTTTCGCTGCCTCTGATATGCTGTTCATCAACTCTTTTCGGGGAGCCCTCCTCCTCATGCGGTCAGCGCTGCACACATAAATTCTGGAAGTGCTAAACCCCAATTTATAGGGGTACCACTTAATCCTGATACCTTTGTAAGTATATAATTTAAAGGTGATTGCATTGTTGGAAGATTATATGATTATAAATGCACTTGAAGTGTATTTGCCTTATAGAGTCTATCAAACAAATTTTGGAGCATACTCCTGGGTCAGTGCGCGTGAACGCTGCAAGATTAAAGCAAGCTATATATTTCTTTGCTGCATATTTGTGGAGGCCCTAATATAACAAAAATATTGCACCAGGAGGTGTCCTTTTCTTGTGTGTTCTATTTCCAGTTTACACCTTTATATGAAGATCATGAATTGTTAGTTTTAGAACCGTTAGACCATTTTTAACTAGAGATGGTGCCCTCTAGACCATTGATCAAATAAGGATCTTATTGTTTTTTTTTAAATTTATTAAGCCTTAATCTCCTAACCACCCCTCTTAACAGTATATTTTTAAGTGCGCTAACCGGACATCAAAATATGAATATTTCACATTCCAGTGTTCTTCACATAGCAGAATATATGCTATTTATTCATAAATACATATTTCTTTATATATTTGATTGTATTTTTGTACGATATATATACCTATATATACTGTATGTATATATATATATATATATATATATATATATATATATATATATATATATATATATATATATATATATATATATATATATATATATATATATAATTATATGTAGGTATAGATATAAACAGATGTATTATTATTATTAACAGTTATTTGTAGAGCGCCAACAGGTTCCGCAGCGCTAAAGACATGGGTCTAATATGTCTTTAGCACTGCAGAACCTGTTGGCGCTCTACAAATAACTGATGATAATAATAATAATAATATATCTGTATATACCTATTACTATATATAATCATATGGAAAGAAATGCCTTGAAAAACTTGATGAATAATAATAACATCATCATCAAGCCGGCGGACAAGGGTGGATCAGTAGTCATCATGAATACCCAGGACTACACTACAGAAGGTTACAGACAGTTGTCTGATGTAAACTACTACAAAAAACTGGACACGGACCCCACCAAGGAATATTCAGCTAAACTCACAAAACTCATCAAAATATTTCCTAAACACATACAGCAAGAATTAGAAAATCTGGTACCTTCCAATCCTCAGATGGGTACCTTCTACATGCTACCCAAAATCCACAAGCCAGGAAACCCAGGACGCCCCATTATAACAGGTATGGGAACACTTACTGAACAAATATCTGGCCTAATAGAAAACATTCTTAAGCCTCTTGTTATTAAGACTGATAGCTTTATACAGGACACTACAGACTTCCTTAATAAACGTAACCAGATAAATGAACTACCTAGAAACACTATACTAGTTACTATGGATGTGGAATCCTTATACAGCAACATCCCGCATAAGGATGGTATTGAGGCCTGCAGTAAATTTCTCTCATCCCACCAAACAACACACAAATATGATAGTGCAACTATTGCCCAGCTTATAGAATTCATACTCACACACAACTATTTAAGTTTTAACAACAATTACTACCTACAAATGACAGGGACAGCGATGGGCACAAAAATGTCACCACAATACGCCAATCTTTTCATGGCGTACCTAGAATACAGATTCTTATGTACTCAGCCCCACAAACCGTATACATATTATCGTTACATCGATGATATTTTCATAATATGGACAGAAGGAGAAGAAAGCCTCTTAGATTTCCACAAATCATTTAATTCATTTCACCCGTCAATAAACCTTAAAATGGACTTTTCAAATCACAGTGTGAACTTCTTGGACTGCACAATAACTGTCACCAATGGCATCCTTCATTCATCTATATACAGAAAACCCACAGACAGGTACAGCTACCTCCACAATTCCAGCTTCCATCCCAATCACACCAAACAAGGTATCATCTACAGCCAAGCTATCAGATATCACCGCATTTGCTCTGACACAAAAGACAGAGATCACCACCTGAGTACACTGTCAGAGTCATTTAGGCAAAAGGGCTACAAGGAAAGGACAATATCTAAAAAAATCAAATCTGCCCTAAAAACACCACGGGAAAGACTCCTACAATACAAAGAAAAGGAAAACAAAACAAGAACCCCTCTAGTAGTCACTTACAACCCTACTCTAGAAGGAGTGCGCAAAATTATTAAAGAGCTACAACCACTAATTTCAGAGGACCCCACACTCAAAAAAATATTTCCTGAACCCCCCATACTAGCATTCAAACAACCGCCTAACCTGAGACAGAGATTGGTCCGCAGCAAATTAACCACAGAACAGAAGCGCACACAGAATGGCACTGCACGATGCAACAAATCACTCTGCAAACTGTGTCAACATATATGTGACAACAACACAGCCAGACACAACAACACGTCATACAATATTAAGGGATCCTATTCGTGCTCATCTGCTAATGTGGTGTACATGATACAGTGCACAGCGTGTGACAGAGGTTGCTACATTGGAGAAACTGGCCTAAAGCTGCATCTCAGAATGAATCTACACAGACACTCGATCAAAAACCACAAGGAAAATGAATATTGTACCCCTGTTGGTCATCACTTCACCCAGACTGGTCACTCCATCCTTAACCTCAGGATTAAAATTCTTAAAGGGAATTTCAAAGACTCTCATGAACGAAAGACGTTTGAGATGAAAATGATCACACATTTCAATACCAGAAATGAAGGACTTAATGTAGACTCTGGCTTTCTCACACACTACCATAACTTTCTATAATCTCTCATTTTATTGTCCTATATTGGTTTCTTTTTCCTTTTTGTTTTTCCTCTCATTTGACCTATTTACTCTCCTCTGTTTATTTATTCTTTCTGGCTATTCTCAGCTATTTTCTCCTTCAGACACATTCTCTGCTTTTATGACCCCCCCCTCTCACCCCCCTTCCTCCCTTCCATTTGTTGTATGTGATGTGTATCTATATCAGAATGATCAGTATTGCTTCAGACCTGAGGAAGAGAGGAAAACTCTCGAAAGCTTGTCTTTTAAATATTATGTTAGTCCAATAAAAAAAGGTATCACTGCATACTGCAATACTTTGTTTTTTGAGCATCTATATATAATCATATACTGTATATATATAAATATATATATATATATATATATATATATATATATATATATATATATATATATATATATATATATACACATGATAGATAGATGATAGATATCGTACCAAAATACAATCATATGAATATGTATATATATATATATATATATATATATATATATACAACAAAAAGAAGCAGACACTCACCGGTATTTAAATAAAGGATATCTTTTAATCCCACAAGATGTGATGTTTCTGAGTATTACCTCCTTCCTCAGACATAACAAGAAAGTGAATAACAGCAACCTCTATATATACACATGTGTGAACATAAAACCACCTACTAATCATAATCAAGTGATTTGAATAAGTTGGAAGCATCAGGCGCATAGCATGAGTCACTAGGGGCGTCGTCCATAGCCTTAGTAATCAGCCAAACAAATGTAAACTAAACAACGTGGCTAATTAGATAAAAACAATGTTGTGCTTATGCTAACACTATCACATGCCACCCCTACAAAGGGGAGGAGATCGCAATAAAATACTTTTGCAAAGGGAAGCGAGATAGACATTTGAGCTTGAAACTCTGAGCCCTAAGGATTTGAATACAAAAATAGAATGGCTTCATATAGCTATAGCAATTTGTATTCTGGGTAGTACACCCTAGCATACTATTTATTCCTGTGTTTATTCCCTTGTGTTAACCCTGTAAATTGTCTCTCTTTGTCTTTCCCTGACTTTCCCTTGTTTTTCCCTTGTTTTTTCGCTTGTTTATTCCCTATCGGCTAGATTACGAGTTTTGCGGTAAGTGCGGCTCGGTACTAACTTGCAAGTTATTTCCACCTCTCACCTCCCTATAGCGCTGCTATTACAGGTTTGCAAAAACCCGGCGTTAGCAGGCAATTGAGCTCCATACCACACTCCAATACCAGCGCTGCTTTGAGCTGGTTTTAATTGCTCGTGCACGATTTCCCCTTAGACATCAATGGGGAGAAAAAAAGCCTAACACCTGCAATAAAGGAGCGTAAAGCTCCGTAACGCAGCCCCATTGATTCCTATGGGAAAACAAAATTTATGTTTACACCTAACACCCTAACATAAACCCTGAGTCTAAACACCCCTAAATCTTCTGCTCCCGACATCGCCGACACCTACATTACACTTATTAACCCCTCATCTGCCGCCCCCAACATCGCCCCCAACTACATTATACTTATTAACCCCTAATCTGCCTCCCCCAACATTGCCGACACCTACCTACACTTATTAACCCCTAATCTGCCGCTCCTAACATCGCCGACACCTACATTATACTTATTAACCCCTAATCTGCTGCCCCCAATGTCACCGCCACCTACATAAATTTAATAACCCCTAATCTGCCGCCCCCAAGGTCGCCACCACTATACTAAAGATATTAACCCCTAAACCTAACCCTAAGTCTAACCCTAACACCCCTAACTTTAATATAATTAAAAAAAATCTAGATAAAAATGACTATCATTACCTAAATAAATACTATTTAAAACTAAATACTTACCTGTAAAATAAACCCTAAGCTAGCTACAATATAACTAATAGTTAAATTGTAGCCATCTTAGGTTTTATTTTTATTTCACAGGTAAGTTTGTATTTATTTTAACTAGGTAGACTAGTTAGTAAATAGTTATTAACTATTTACTAACTACCTAGTTAAAATAAATACAAATTTACCTGTAAAATAAAACCTAACCTGAGTTACACTAACACCTAACCTTACACTACAAATAAATAAATTACATTAATTAAATGCAATTAACTAAATTACAAAAAAACAACCACACTAAATTACACAAAAAATAATCAAATATTTAAACTAATTACACCTAATCTAATAGCCCTATCAAAATAAAAAAGCCCCCCCCCCCCCCAAATAAAAAAAAACCCTAGCCTAAACCAATAGCCCTTAAAAGGGCCTTTTGCAGAGCATTGCCCCAAAGAAATCAGCTCTTTTACCTGTAAAAAAAAATACAAACAAAACCCCAACAGTAAAACCCACCACTCATGCAAACAAACCCCCCAAATAAAATCCTATCTAAAAAAACCTAATCTCCCCATTTGCCCTGAAAAGGGCATTTGCATGGGCATTGCCCTTAAAAGGACATTTAGCTCTTTTTCTGCCAAAACCCTAAGCTAAAAATAAAACCCACCCAATAAACCCTTAAAAAAACCTTACACTAACCCCTGAAGATCCACTTACAGTTTTTAAGACCCGACATCCATACTCAATGAAACGGCAGAAGTCCTCATCGAAGCCGGCAGAAGTCTTCCTCCAAGCGGGCCGAAGTCTTTATCCAAACCGGCAGAAGTCTTCATCCAGACGGCATCTTCTATCTTCATCCATCCGGCGCGAAGCGGTTCCATCTTCAAGACATCTGGCGTGGAGCATCCTCTTCAATCAATGGATCTTCCAGAATGAAGGTTCCTTTAAGGGACGTCATCCAAGATGGCGTCCCTTAAATTCCGATTGGCTGATAGAATTCTATCAGCCAATCGGAATTAAAGGGTGATGCAATCAGCCAATAGGATTGTGCTTGCATTCTATTGGCTGATTGGAACAGCCAATAGAATGTGAGCTCAATCCTATTGGCTGATTGGATCATTCCTCACATGTAATCTCAGAGGAAGTGAAATGTTCTTCAATCTTACATTTGGGTATATCCAGGGGCAGATCCTTTCATGATCTTCATATAAAGATGTAAACTGGAAACAGAACACAAAAGAAAAGGGCACCTCCTGCTGCAATATTTTTGTTATATTAGGGCCTCCACCAATATACATAGGAATATCTATGTATACAGGCATGGCCCAAAAAATTGGCATACCTGCATTTCTGTCAGATAATGTACCACTTCGCCCAGACAATTATTGCAATTACAAATGTTTAGACATTCTTGTGTTTATTTCTTTTGTTTGTATTGGTATGACACAAAAAAGTGGAGAAAAAAAGCCAAATCTGTCACATTCCACACACATTCCACACAAAACTCCAAAAATGGACTGGACAAAATTATTGACACCTTCTCAAAATTGTAAGAAATAATTGCATTCCAACTTTGTGATGCTCCTGTAATTTGTAATTAAACTCACGTGTATAAATTAACAGGTGCTGACCAGTGTTCCCTCTAAGGCCAGTTCAGTGACTGGCCCAGCAATGAAACAGTTAATTAAAACAATTAGCAAACATTGCACAATGTAGACTGCAAGGTGTGGTTCCCTTATTAACTGTTTCACTTCTGGGCCACTCACAAATCTAGCCTTAGAGAGAACACTGATGCTGACAATATAGAAATCTCACCGGCAACCAGTTAAAATGGTGAAAATTTGACTTAACCTTTCTGTTTTCTGTTGTGTATCTCTATGTGCCGCACTGAGCAAAGAAAAGAAAAAGAGCAGCAAAGAATTGTCTAAGGATTTGGGAACAAAAATTGTGGAAAAGCATGGACAATCTAAAGGTTACAAGTCCATCTCCAGAGATCTTAATGTTCCTGTGTCCACTGTGCGCAACATTGTCAAGAAGTTTACAGCCCATGGCACTGTAGCTAAGCTCCCTGGATGTGGACGAAAGAGAATAATTGATCAAAGATTGCAACAAAGGATTGTTCGAATGGTGGATAAAGAACCTCAATCAACTTCCAGACAAATTCAAGCTGACCTTCAGGCACAGGGTACAAATGTGTCAGCTTGCACTATACATTGCCATCTGAATGAAAAGGGACGCTATGGTAGTAGACCCAGGAGGACCCCACTGCTGAAACAGAAACATAAAAAAGCCAGATTGGAGGTTGCCAAAACTTACCTGAGGAAGCCAACATCCTTTTGGGAGAATGTGCTGTGGACAGACAAAACAAAATTACAAAAAAGTAAAGCCCATCATTCTACTGTTTTCAGAAAAAGAAATTAGGCTTTAAAAGAAAAGAATACAGTCCCTACAGTTAAACATGGTGGAGTTCACTGATGTTTTTGTTTTGGGGTTGCTTTGCTGCTTCAGGCACTGGATGTCTTGACTGTGTGCATGGCATTATGAAATCTGAAGACTACCAAAGAATTCTGTGGTGCAATGTAGGGCCCAGTTGGGTATCCGTCAGAGGTCATGGGTCATACAGCAGGAAAGTGATCCAAAGCACACGTCTAAAAGCACCCAGAAATGGTTTAAGACAAAGCGCTGGAGAGCATTGAGTCCAGTCCCATTGAGAGATCTCAAAACAGCATTTGGAAAAAGGAACCCGTCCAATTTGAGAGACCGTGAGCAGTTGGCGAAAGAAGAGTGGTCCAAAATTCCAGTAGAGAGGTGTAAGAAACGCATTGATGGTTACAGGAAGCAATTGATTTTAGTTATTTTTTCTAAGTGGTGTGCTACCAAATTTTAAATTGAGGGTACCAATAATTTTGTCCAGTCCACTTTTGGAGTTTTGTGTGGAATGTGTCAGATTTGGCTTTCTGTTCTCAACTTTTTTGTGTCATACCAATACAAACAATAGAAATAAACAGGAGAATGCCTTAACATTTGTAATTGCAACAATTTTCTGGGCAGAGTGGTGCATTATCTGACAGAAATGCAGGGGTGCCAATATTTTTGGCCAAGACTGTTAATACATAGAACTTAATTTGCTATGTGCAGAACATTTGAATATAAAATATATACAGTAAATACACAGTAGGACACTTTAGTAAATATAAATATTGCATGTTTTCATCTACTTAACTGCAAAGGGCACCAATGCAGTTTTATTCATGTTTGATGTGTGTACATATGTATTTATGTGTTTATATGTGTATATATGTCTGTAAATATAAATATACACATATAAGTGCATAAATGCATATGTACACATATATAGACATATATGTGTGTGTATACAGACATACATATACATCTTTAGACATGCATATGTATGTATCTCAGTATTAAAGCCCTTTGCCTGTCTTTTTTTTTCTAACACCTTAGATCTCATATCTTTTGTTTGCAAATCAGATAAAAGAAGCACCAATATTTCTGCAGGACTAATACAATCGCCATAAAGACAGTAAGGTGGTTTCATTTTTGTATTGGTATATTAACCCCTTTGCTTCTGAGCCATTTCACATACCAAGGCTAATTTTAAATGCTTATCACTATTCAGTACTACTGGAAGTTAGTATTTAGTGAGAAAAACGCACATTATATAATACCAATCAGATTCAAGCTATAAAATAATTTATGTATATATCATGATCTGTGAGAAATCTATAACAGAGTGTGAAACAATAGAAAGTGAGGTCAAACCGTTTGTCGATGTATAATTGTTCTAGGTAACGTTTCTAAAATAAGCAGACATTACACAGTGTTTTTCTATAGAAATAAACTATTTAAAATCAAAATGAAAAAAATTCTATTTTTATTACATTTCAGCACAATGCATTTCATGAATACAATGCATAGCTATAAGAGAAATATCCATTTATGCTACACCCTGCAGGGGGGTCTATCATAATCCAGAACAGTGCTTTTAAAAGCATCTGTATTTATGCCTATAAATAATCATGTATATATATATAATATCATTATATAGAGAGTATATAGAAATATATATTTACGAATAAATAAAACATATTCTGCTATGTTAAGAACATTGGAATGTGAATATTCACATTTTCATGTCGGGTTAGCACAATAAAGAAATGCGATCGTGTTTCCGTGCAAGTAGGGTGTTAGGGTTTTTTTTACACTTTTTTGCTCCATTGACTCCTAAGGGGAATAGGTTATCACACGGGTGATATTCTAAGTTCAGCTTTCATGTGCTTCAGGTTAGTGCGCAAGTGAAAACAGTTTACTTTTAACTCATAATACAAGTGCAACCCGTTGCGCACAAAAAGTTTACTTCTTGAGCAGTTAACGCTCTAGTGGGAGCATAAATAGAGCTCCACTTGTAAGCTAGCCCTATGAATTTTATTAAACCTATCACACATACATTATAGTACTTAAAATGAAAAACACACATATCTCTTTGTGTTCTCAAAGACAACAACATTGTTTCTGTAATTAAAATGAATATGATAGTTTTAACATTATATTATAGTGTTTGTTTACATTTTACTGATATACAAAACAGAATAGATCGTCATTGATCATTTTCAACATCTATGCATCAGTCTTCATACAGTTCCTTGTCTTTTTCCTCCAAGTGCTTAGCTGATGAAATAAATGCAAATCCAGACATGCACTCAATCCTTATTGAATTATCTTAATGGGATTGATTTAAGCCCAGAGGGAATCCCAGGCTGGGAAAACAAATGCAAGTGTGAGATCGTAAAAAATATTGTGCAAATATTTCCAGAACGCAACTTCCACACATATTTCCATTATCCTACAAACACTAAATATGACCCTCCCTAATGCTAATATCAATAACAGAAGGGGCTTTAATAAATATTATTAATGTTAAATTAACCTTCACATCATAAATAAAGAAATCAATTTTAAAATATTTTAAATTCATGAAAACAATGTTGTGTTTACAAATAGATTACATCAATCACCTCATATAAACCTAAATTGCCTTTTTTTTAGAAATTATAGGGAGAAAATCTTACCCTTTTCATATTTATGGACACCTTCACTAGGTTCTAATATTCAAAGCAGGCCAGTTCTGTTATCTTGTGCGTTATTCTAGCCAATGCATTATTATCAGCATTATTATAGTGTTATATACACATATAAACATATACAAAGAAATACACACATAAATTATTTTTATATATATTCTTGTATGCTTCTCTGTTGTCAGTGATCTTTAGTTAAAGGGACATTAAACCCAACAAAATTATTTTATGATTCCATGATTATGATTATGATTATACATTCCAATTTATTTCTATTATCTGTTTTGCTTCACTCTTTAGATATCCTTTGTTGAAGAAATAGCAATGCACAAAGGTGAGCCAATAACACAAGGCATCTATGTGCAGCAACCAATCAGCAGCTACTGAGCCTATCTAGATATGCTTTTTACTAAAGGATATCAAGAGAATCAACAAATTAGATAATAGAAGTAAATTACGCTTAGATTATTATTATTATTATTATTATTATTATCGGTTATTTGTAGAGCGCCAACAGATTTTGCAGCTCTATAAACAAATGTGGAGTACAACAAAACAATTATATGGATCAAATGGATAGAGGGCCCTGCCAAGAGTTACACTGTTGTAGTCAGCTCTTAAGAAAGTGATCTACAAACAGCTGGACTCTTAGGCTTACATGCTAAGAGGGTTCAGGGGATAGCGATGGAGGAAAGGAAGAAAGGTTAGCGTAGGTTGTATGCATCCCTTTACAGTAAAGTCTTTAGGGAGCACTTGAAGCTTTCAAAACTAGGGGAGAGTCTTGTGGAGCGAGGCAGAGAGATCCACAAGATGGGAGCCAGTCTGGAGAAGTCCTGTAAACGGGAGTGTGATGAGGTAACAAGAGAGGAGGAGAGAAGGAGGTCATGGTCAGGAGACAAGGTCTGAGATATAGGGGGGAGCAGTGCAGTTGAGGGCTTTGTATTTCAGAGTGATAATTTTGTGTTTGATCCTAGAGGCAAGAGGAAGCCAGTGAAAGGATTGGCAGAGAGGTGCAGCAGATGAAGAGTGATGTGAAAGAAAATGAGCCTGGCAGAGGCATTCATTATGGATTGTAAAGGAGCTAGGAGGCAGGTGAGGAGACCAGAGAGGACAGAGTTGCAGTAATCGAGGCGGGAAAGGATCAGAGAGTGGATTCAAATCTTAGTTGTGTCTTGTGTAAGGAAGTGTCTAATTTTAGAGATGTTTTTAAGGTGGAAGTGGCAGGCTTTAGCCAAGGACTTAATGTGAGGAGCGAAAGAAAGATCTGAGTCAAATGTGACCCTGAGACATCAGGCATATGGGGTAGGGGTAATGATGTAGTTGTCGACAGTTATAGAGATATTGGGGGTGGAGATTTTGGAAGAAGGGGGAAAATAAGGAGCTCAGTTTTGGAGAGATTTAACTTGAGGTAGTGAGAGGACATCCAGGAAGAGATGTGAGAAAGACAGTTAGTGACACAGGTTAGCAAGAAAGGAGATAGGTCTAGTACAGAGAAGTAGATTTGGGTGCCGTCGGCATACAAATGTTATTAAAAACCATGGGACTTTATTAGGGAACCTAGTGATGACGTGTAGATTGAGAAGAGAAGGGGACCGAGGACAGAGCCTTGCGGTACTCCGACAGAAAGTGGTGAAGGGGCAGAGGAGGCCCCAGAGAAGGCTACACTAAAGGTACGGTTTGACAGGTAGGACGAGCGCCACAAGAGGGCTGTGTCACAGATGCCGAAGGATTGGAGGGTTTGGAGCAAAAGAGGGTGGTCAACAGTGTCAAAGGCTGCAGACAAATCAAGGAGGATAAGCAGAGAAAAGTGGCCTTTTGATTTTGCTGTAAGTAGGTTGTTGGTAACCTTAACAATTGCTGTCTCTGTGGAGTGATGGGGTCGAAATCTAGATTGCAGTGGGTCAAGGAGGGAGTTTGATGTAAGGAAATGGGATAGGCGTGCATGTACTAGTTTTTCAAGAAGCTTTGAGGCAAGAGGGAGGAGGGAAATAGGGCGGTAGTTGGATGCAGAGGTAGGATCAAGGGAAGGTTTTTTGAGGATAGGTGTGACTAGTGCATGTTTCAGAGATGAGGGAAATATACTGGTGCTGAGGGAGAGGTTGAAAATGTGTGAGAGTATAGGGGTAATGGTAGCTGTGAAAGAATAGGGTCAAGGGGACAGGTAGTGAGGTGAAAGTGCAGTATACAGGGGAGAATGAGCTAAGTTTAAGGTTTTGTGGAAGATAGACACTATGGCCTCTATTTAACAAAGTCTGGCAGACCTGATCCGACAGTGCAGTTCAGGTCCGCCAGACCTCGCTGAATACGGGGAGCAATACGCTCTCCATATTCAGCATTGCACCAGCAGCTCACAAGAGCTGCTGGTGCAACACTGCCCCCTGCAGACTCGCGGCCAATGGGCCACAAGCAGGGAGGTGTCAATCAACCCGATCATACTCGATCGGGTTGAATTCCAGTGATGTCTGTCTGCCTGCTCAAAGCAGGCGGCCAGGGTTATGGAGCAGCGGTCTTTGTGACCGCTGCTTCATAACTGCTGTTTCTGGTGAGCCTGCAGGCTCGCCAGAAACACGGGACATCAAGCTCCATTTGGAGCTTGATAGATAGGCCCCTATAGATATAAGAGTCAGCATAAAAGAAAGGGAATTCAGCACTCTTTTCAAGTATCACTCAAATTTATTTAAGTTGCATTATTATATATTTCTGAATAAACTGAAGGATACATCCTGTCGTCATAGCAGATATACACACATCTTATCACCTAACAAAGTGCAACACAGTACAATACCAAACATAAAAATATATAAAATAAAGTAGAAACAGCTCTGATGGGAGACTATACATGCAACACCCTGCTGAACCAAACCCTATATACCATAGGTCTTGTCTGGCCAGGTTGAACGTGGGGATCTATGCATGTATAATAATTACAGTGATGGTAACAACATTACTATGAAATAGCATGTATTAGTAGAAGAGATCATCTCTTATGCTTTAGCAGTTCAAACTGATTTGATAGAAGGCAAGACACAGTACATGTATCCATACAGATCAAAGCAAGCATTTCAGTAGATAGGCATTCAAGCATTAAAGCATCCTGAGATTAGCAGCCTGAGATTAGCAACAGCAAGATGGGTTAGTAGCGTAGCAGCATCTTGGCAAACATCCATATTAGCAGTGTCCCACATCAACTTGGTAAAAGTAGTCAGTGTATTGCACACAAAATATGCTGAGGAGGCAACGTAGTATATCTTGGATCACCTGCCACACATACAAAACAGGCTCCACATTTAGCGGCTCTGTAATTACTAATATGATACCTCTCCTTGTGACTGAATGTCAATTTTGCCTTTTAGAACATGAGTCCTGTATAAGTGCTTGCTCTGGTAGTGTTCATCGATTGCCTGTTGTATTCACATGGAAGCAAGTTTGAATTAGCGAAAGCCTCAATCTTTGCACCATCAATTTGAATGTACTCCCGCATCAGACAGCACAGCCACACCTATGCGCGTTTCACCCCCATTGGCTGAACAACGCCCTGACGAAGCCCCGTTGTTCAGCCAATGGGGTGAAACACGCGTAGGCATGGCTGTGCTGTCTGATGCAGGAGTACAACAGGGAAGAGATGGGTCTACTAACAGACCTAGGAGTGTGGCTGAAGTGTGGCTGAAGTGGAGACCCCCATGTGACAGAGCAGCAGTGGATGCTGTGTCTAGGGGAGAGAGCCAGGTTTCTGTTAGGGACAGAAGGTTGAGGGAGCAAGAGATAAAGAGGTCATGCATAGAAGTGAGCTTGTTGCAAACAGAGCGAGAGTTCCAGAGTGCACAAGTGAAAGGGGTAGTGGCTTTTGATGCAAGAGGAATGTGAGTAAGGTTGACAGAGTTTTGTTTTCTGAGTCTATGGGATGGTACACATGGATGTGCATGGCTAGGCAGTTGTTGGGGACCAGGATTAGGGGAGATGTCACCAGCAGTTAGTAAAAGCAAGAGGGAGATTGACATTAGATGAGCTACAGATTTGCAGTAATGAGACTGTTTTTGAGATGAGGTGCATGGGGGAGAGAGTGTTTAGGAATAGGTAAAGTTCATGAGTATAAAAGTAAGGTGAGTTTAAGAGAGATGGGCTAATGAACAGTGCAGGTGAAGAGGGAGAAGGAGTTATTGAATAATGTATGTTGTTATAGAGACAAGAGGCAGCAAAAATGAATGTGAACATATTGAGCATTTTTACAAAAGTGGGAACCAATTAATCACATAAGACACAGTATTACAGTAGCAGTTACATAAGGAAACAATGAGGTACATAAAACATAATATTACAGAAGTACTTGCCTTGAGTCTTGCCCAATCCTTTTTCAATTCTTGTATAATTCTATTGTTAATGCCTCACTTATAAAATGTTCACTTAATTCTTGTATAATTCTATTGTTAATGCCTCACTTATAAAATGTTCACTTAATTCTTGTATAATTCTATTGTTAATGCCTCACTTATAAAATGTTCACTTTTAAAATGTGAACATATGTTGTTGTAGCAATGCACAGCCCAGTGCAATGCACATCCCAAGCTGATGTTAAAATATATAGGCAGGGAAGTAGCTGTGCCCACTAAATTATTTGGTTGATAAATCAGAGACAAATGAAGGGCCAATTTGAAAGTTAGATTCTGGTCTGGTCAGGGTGAGTTAAGTAAACAGACAGTAAAATTTGGAGGAGGTTAAAACTATGGCATAAGACAGCTACAAATTTTAGAATAATAGCAAGTATTGATAAGGATTGAACATCACATGGCAATTAACAAAACATTAGAAGTAAGACATTGGATAACAGTACAACAAATGTAGGACTAAATTAACAACCTAAAATAATTTGCTCTATATAAATATACACATACCATAAGACAGTTACAAGAGAGGAAAAAACACCAGAGTGCAGTAAATACTTTGCAGATTGACAGGGACTCTATTCACCTACCATAAGAGAGTTACAAGAGAGGAAAAAACACCAGAGTGCAGTGAATACTTTGCAGAATGACAGAGACTCTATTCACGTACCATAACAGAGTTACAAGAGAGGAAAAAACACCAGAGTGCAGTGAATACTTTGCAGATTGACAGAGACTCTATTCTCGTACCTGAAAGCGGAAGAAAGAGAGTAGGGTTAGCTTGATGTAGTGTGCATTTCTTCAGCAGATGTCAATAGGCAGCATATTGTCTTGATAAGCAGCACTTGGGTTAGTACTAAGTATAATTCTTGTATAATTCTATTGTTAATAATGCCTCATTTATAAAATGTTCACTTTGAAAATGTGAACATATGTAGTTGTAGCAATGCACAGCCCAGATTACGAGGTTTGCGCTATTGAGCGTGAGAAACAAAGGCACAAAAGCCAAGGGCTGCTTTGACATCCTGGTGCACGCTTTTCCCCATAGACATCAATAGGGAGAAGGTGTTAGAAAAAAACTAACACTTGAAGTGTGGAATGGCGATCGCGTAACACAACCCCATTGATGTCTATGGGGCAAGAAAAAGTTATGTTTAAACACTCTAACATAAACCCCAAGTCTAAACACCCCTAATCTGCGGCCCTCGAGACCACCGACACCTAAATAAAGTTATTAACCCCTAATCTGCCGCTCCCGACAATGCCGCCACTATAATAAACTTATTATTAACCCCTAAACCTCTGGCCTCCCACATAACCACCACTAAATAAACCTATTAACCCCTAAAATGCCAGCCACCCACATTACAAAAAATAAATTAAAATATTAACCCCTAAATCTAACAACCCCCTAATTTTATATTGAAATTACAATATCCCTATCTTAAAATAAATAAAAACTTTCCTGTGAAGTTAAAAAACCTACGTTTAAACTATAAATTAGCCTAACAAAACTATTATACTAAAATTAAAATAACTACCAATTTAAAAAACTAAATTACACATTAAAAAAACCTAACACTACTGAAAAATTTCAATCTAAAATTACAAAAAATAACAAACCCTAAATTATGAAAAATAAAAACAATTACATTTAATCTAATAGCCCTAAAAATAAAAATAGCCCTTAAAAGGGCATTTTGTAGGGCATTGCCCTTAAATAAATCAGCTCTTTTACCTGGAAAAAAACAAAGACCCTCCAACAGTAAAACCCATCACCCAATCAACCCCTAAAATAAAAACCTAATTCTAACAAAAAACTAAGCTACCCATTGCCCTGAAAAGGGCATTTGTATGGGTGTTACCCTTAAAAGGGCATTCAGCTCTTTTACATTGCCCTGAAAAGGACATTCAGCTATTTTACCTAAAGCCCAAAACCCTAATCTTAAAAAAAAAAAAAAAAAAAAAAAATATTAAAAAAAACCTAACACTAACCCCCAAAGATCCACTCCCAGTTTCTGAAGTCCAGGCATCCATCCTCATCCAGGCGGTGAGAAGTCTTCATCCAGGCAGCGAGAAGTCTTCATCCAAGCGGCATCTTCTATCTTCATCCCGGTGGCATCTTCTATCTTAATCCCGGCGGCATCTTCTATCTTCATCCCGGTGGCGCAGATCCATCCTTGAAGACATCCGGTGCAGGACGTCCTCTTCATACGGACACCACCGTACACTGGATCTTCAATGCAAGGAAGAATTTTCAAAATGGCGTCCCTTGCATTCCTATTGGCTGATTTAATTCTTGAAATTCAAATCAGCCAATAGGATGAGTGCTATTGAAATCCTATTGGCTGTTCAAAATAGCCAATAGGATGAGAGCTAATAAAATTCTATTGGCTATTCAAATCAGCCAATATAATTTCAGTAGCTCTCATCCTATTGGCTATTTTGAACAGCCAATAGGATTTCAGTAGCTCTCATCCTATTGGCTGATTTGAATTTCAAGAATCAAATCAGCCAATAGGAAAGCAAGGGATACTATTTTGAAAAGACTCCCTTGCATTGAAGATCCAGTGTATCGCAGTGACCATATGAAGAGGACGCTCCGCGCCGGATGTCTTCAAATATGTATCTGCTCCACGCCACCGGGATGAATATAGAAGACGCCGCCAGATGAAAATAGAAGATGCCGCCTGGATGAAGATAGAAGATGCTGCCTGGAAGAAGGCTTCTCGCCGACTGGATGATGACTTCTCGCTGCCTGGATGAGGATGGATGTCCGGACTTCAGAAACTGTGAGTGGATATTTGGGGGTTAGTGTTAGTTTTTTTAAAAATCTTTATGGGTGTTTTTTTTTTTAGATTAGGGTTTGGGCTTTCGGTAAAAGAGCTGAATGCCCTTTTCAGGGCAATGTAAAAGAGCTGAATGCCCTTTCCAGGGCTATGGGTAGCATAGGTTTTTGCTAGAGTTAGGTTTTTTATTTTGGAGGGTTGGATGGGTGGTGGGTTTTACTTATGGGGGGTTCTTTGTATTTTTTTTTCAGGTAAAAAAGCTGATTTCTTTAGGGCAATGCCCTACAAAAGGCTAGGGTTTTTATTATTTGGAGGGGCTTTTTTATTTTAATAGGGCTATTAGATTAGGTGTAATTGTTTTTATTTTTGATAATTTCATTTGTTATTTTTCATAATTTAGTGTTTGTTATTTTTCATAATTTAGTGTTTGTTATTTTTTCGTAATTTAGTGTTTGTTTGTTTTTGTAATTTTAGACTTACATTTTTTTAATAGTGATAGTTTTTAAAAAAAAATTTAATGTGTAATTTTATTTTTTTAATTGGTAGTTATTTTAATTTTAGTATAATAGTTTAGTATAATAGTTATGTCATGTTAATTGTTAGTTTAAACCTTTTTTTATTTCACAGGTAAGTTTTTATTTATTTTAAGATAGGGATATTGTAATTAATTTAAAGTTAGGGGGTGATAGGTTTAGGGGTTAATAGTTTAATTTATTAGTGGTGATGTGGGGGGGCTGGCGGTTTAGGGGTTAATAGGTTTATTTAGTAGTGGGGATGTGGGGGGCTGGCGGTTTAGGGGTTAATAAGTTTAGTTAGTGACAGTGGTTTCGGGGAGCGGCGGAATAGGGGTTAATAACTTTATTATAGTGGTGGAGATGTGGGCGAGCGGCAGATTAGTGGTTAATAAGTTTTAAATAGTGTTTGTGATGTGGAAGGGCCTCGGTTTAGGGGTTAATAGGTAGTTTAAGGGTGTTAGTGTACTTTGTAACACTTTAGTTATTTTTTGTGAAACATTTTTGTTACACAAAATCCATAACTACTGCTCTTAGATGGCGGTATGGATTGTGTCAGTATAGGCTGTAACGCAAGCATTTTAGCCTCACCGCACAACCTGTAATACTGGCACTATGGAAATCCCACGCAAAAACGTCATTTTTTTAATGTGGGATTGATGTTGCGTTACAGGCTACAGTGCTTGCGGTATAGCTATAACGATACAACTCGTAATGGCTGCGTTACTGTTTTTACCATTAAATTTTTTCAGTGTTAAAACCATAACACACAACTCGTAATCTAGCCGTTAGAACGTTGTTTAAAAATGCTTGCAATATCTGAATCATGAAAGAAAAAAATTGTGTTTAATGTCCCTTTAAGTCATATTTGTAGAGGTTCAAGATCAACATTGTTAGGCACAGATGCAGACACATGTCTCAGTCATCAGATAAATCCTGTATTGATAAGGTTTGTAAAAATCTCTCCTTGGTATCCAGGCTGAACTGACAATTTATCTTATTTAGTTGCCAAGGAGTTAGGGACTAAAAAGAATCTGTAACTCAAAATTCTGCAAGTTCTACAGAGAAAAACACTTGTTGTGCAGAAGATTATTACAGATTAAACTTTCAGAAATTACCATACTTAATCCAAAGGCAAATCCTTGCTGTTTCAAATAAATTTGAAATAACTTCAGGCATTGATACAGCAAAACTGAATTAATCTGGCTTCCATAAATTGTGAAAACATGCAGACGCAACTTCCCAAGATGCACTCTGCTGCTTAAGGCCTTCATGGTGTTTTTTTTGTTGTTATCTCATTGTTGGTATTTCTGGGGGTTGTTAACTAGAAACAAATGAATAATGTAACAGGTTAAAATCAGTAAGGAATAATTTATTAAATCAGCCAAAGTAAACACAAGTATGACATTTATGTCATATGGCTTTGGATTTGTGTACATGGTCTTTAACCCCTTAATGACCGCAACGTACCCTGTTTGTCACTGGTCGTAAAGGGATTGTCTCGCTACCGCACTATTAGACCCTCCCTCTGGCTAAAATAGCATGGTCTCGCTTCCCGTGGCATCCTCATAGAAATGGCACCCTCATAGAAATACCAGCAACATACAGGATACGTCGCTGGTCATTAAGGGGTTAATAAAATTGAGAATTTAAATGCTCATAAAGCCCTTTTTTATTTAAATAAGAATGAATCAGAACCTATATAGCACTGCTTCTTTTAACAAATAAACAAAACTCGGAGCTCTTACTAATCAAATTGGAAGCTGACTACTTTGGTGCTGCTTATATGCTTAAAAGCAAAATAATAAAAGGAACCAAATAATAAAGGAACCAAACCAGTATCAGTTGAGCCTAATCTCCTTAATTACTCAGACTCAGTTTAGTGGAAAACCTGAACTGGGTCTTTGCAGTTTACCTGATAGTGGGATGGAGAATCGACCCACCCTGCTCTTCTAAATACTTCACCCCAGGGAACCCAAATGCGAACACAGTACAAATAAATAATTAATTGCTTTCCCTGGGGCTATATGATTATCCCATTTCCAAGGTAGACTCTGAGTCCTAAGTAAACACCATTGACTACCTTTCCATACACTCTGTCACAATATGTAAGTGTTGTTGGAAAAATGCATATAATTTTAATGTCAATAGCCAAGAGGTTACTTTTAAACCTCTTACTATTTTGAAGAAAATAGTGCAGGCTCCATAGTAGTGAAGAATAATGGTATAGACTCCACCATGACAATGAGCAACCTTATGACTTGTTTTGTAGAGCTTCTATTTGACTATATTGCCTGTGCCATCTTTTAGAAAAAGAATAAAAAAACAATCGCCTAGATTAAGAGTTCTGCGTTAGCCTTAAAAAGCAGCGTTAAGGGGTCCTAATGCTTCTTTTTATCTAATGCTGGTATTACAAGTTTGGCAGGTAGAGGCTCACCGCTCACTTTTCTTCCGCAACTTTTCCCTACCGCAAATCCCCTTACGTCAATTGCATATCTTATCTTTTCTATGGGATTTGCCTAATGCTAGTATTACAAGTCTTGGAAGAAGTAAGCGGTAGACCCTCTCCTGACAAGACTTCTACCGCTTTTAAAAGTCAGTAGTTAAGAGTTTTATGGGCTAACGCCGGAACATAAAACTCTTAACTAAAGCACTAAAAGTACACTAACACCAATAAACTACCTATTAGCCCCTAAACCAAGGCCCCCCCACATTGCAAACACTAAAACAAAAATTATTAACCCCTAATCTCTCGACCGGACATCGCCGCCACCTACATTATACCTATGAACCCCTAATCTGCTGCCCCTAACATCGCCGACACCTACATTATATGTATTAACCCCTAATCTGCCGCCCCCAAAGTCGCCGCCACCTACCTACAATTATTAACCCCTAATCTGCTGACCGGATATCGCCGCCACTATAATAAATGTATTAACCCCTAAATCGCCGCACTCCCGCCTCACAAACACTAGTTAATTTTTATTAACCCCTAATCTGCCTGCCCTAACATCGCCGACACCTACTTACATTTATTAACCCCTAATCTGCCAGGTTGATTTAATCAGCCAATCATATTGAAGTTCAATCCGATTGGCTTATTGGATCAGCCAATAGAATTGACCTCGCATTCTATTGGCTGATCCAATCAGCCAATCGGATTGAACTTCAATCCGATTGGCTGATTAAATCAACCAATCGGATTTTTCCTACCTTAATTCCGATTGGCTGAAAGAATCCTATCAGCCAATCGGAATTCGAGGGACGCCATCTTGGATGACGTCATTTAAAGAAACCTTCATTCAGTGTTAGGACATCGGAAGAAGAGGATGGCTCTGTGTCGGCTGGATTGAAGATGGACCCGCTCCGCTCCGATTGATTGAAGATAGAAGATGCCGCTTGGATGAAGGCTTCTGCTGCTTGGAGGACCTCTTCTGCCCGGATTCAATGAAGACTTCTGGCCGGATCGGATGAAGACTTGTGCCGGTCCGGATGTCCTCCTCTGCCCCATCGATACCCGGCTGGGTGAACACGGCTCAAGATAGGGTGATCTTCAAGGGGGTAGTGTTAGGTTTTTTAAGGGGGGATCGGGTGGGTTTTAGAGTAGGGGTGTGTGGGTGGTGGGTTGTAATGGGGGGGTATTGTATTTTTTTTTTTTACAGGTAAAAGAGCTGATTACTTTGGGGCAATGCCCCGCAAAAAAGCCCTTTTAAGAGCTGGTAAAAGAGCTGGTTACTTTGGGGCAATGCCCCGCAAAAGCCCCTTTTAAGGGCTATTTGTAATTTAGTGTAGGGTAGGGAATTTTATTATTTTGTGTGGCTTTTTTATTTTATTAGGGGGATTAGATTAGGCGTAATTAGTTTAAACGTCTTGTAATTTTTTTTATTTTCTGTAATTTAGTGGGGTTTTTTTGTAATTTAGTGTTTGTTTTTTGTAATTTAGATTATTGTATTTAATTGTAATTAATTGTAGGTAGTTTAGGTAATTTATTTAATGATAGTGTAGTGTTAGTTGTAATTGTAACTTAGGTTAGGATTTATTTTACAGGTAATTTTGTACTTATTTTAGCTAGGTAGTTATTAAATAGTTAATAACTATTTAATAACTATTCTACCTAGTTAAAATAAATACAAAGTTGCCAGTAAAATAAAAATAAATCATAAGATAGCTACAATGTAATTATTAGTTATATTGTAGCTATCTTATGGTTTATTTTACAGGTATTTAGTTTTAAATAGGAATAATTTATTTAATTGTAGTTATTTTATTTAGATGTATTTATATTATATTTAAATTAGGGGGGTGTTAGGGTTAGGGTTAGACTTAGGTTTAGGGGTTAATAACTTTATTATAGTAGCGGCAACGTTGGGTCTGGCAGATTAGGGGTTAATAAATGTAAGTAGGTGTCGGCGATGTTAGGGCAGGCAGATTAGAGGTTAATAAAAATTAACTAGTGTTTGCGAGGCGGGAGTGTGGCGGTTTAGAGGTTAATACATTTATTATAGTGGCGGTGATGTCCGGTCGACAGATTAGGGGTTAATAAGTGTAGTTAGGTTGCGGCGACATTGGGGGCGGCAGAGTAGGGGTTAATAAATAAAAAGTAGGTGGCGGCGATGTTGGGGACAGCAGATTAGGGGTTCATAGGGATAATGTAGGTGGCGGCGGTGTCCGGAGCGGCAGATTAGGGGTTAATAATATAATGTAGGTGGCGGCGATGTCGGGGCAGCAGATTAGGGGTTAATAAGTGTAAGATTAGGGGTGTTTAGACTCAGGGTTCATGTTAGGGTGTTAGGTGCACACATATTTTTTATTTTCCCATAGGAAACAATGGGGCTGCGTTAGAAGCTGGACGCTGCTTTTTTGCAGGTGTTAGGTTTTTTTCCAGCCAGCTCAGCCCCATTGTTTCCTATGGGGAAATCGTGCACGAGCACGTTTTAGCCAGCTAACTGCTGACTTAAGCAACGCTGGTATTACAGTAAAATTTGCTCCACGCTCACTTTTCTGAGGCTAACGCAGCCATTCAGAAAACTTGTAATACCAACGTTGTCTTAAGTGTCTTATGTGAGCGCTGGAAAAAAAAGGCTCGTTAGCACCGCAGGTCTTTACCGACAAAACTCGTAATCTGGCCGAATGACAAGACCAGGTGATGTAAATGGATTAAATTTGATATATTTTGAAAACACCATGCTAAACTTAATATGACAAATTTAAATAATTGCTTCACTTAAATGTATTTTGCATAATTACATAAAAAATAAAATCTGAAACATTCTTATATGTCTAAGCAATTACTAATGGGGCTTATTTTCAGTTGTTTTTTTGTTTTGTTGATCATAGCCTGAGGAAACAGCGAGTTGTAGGCTGAGAAACATGTTGCTTTTAAAATAAAAATATTCTTTTTAACTAATACACTTGCTGCTGGATTTTATCTGGGAATCCATCTATACTCCTGCATCAGTTTTGGGAGCTTTCTTATTTGCTGAAACCTTTGAAACAGTCAGCTGGGCGGCTGAGAAGTCCCAGTCTGTGTATATTGCACCTGGAGGTGCTTTGCTACATGAACCAGGAGGACCTCACTGGTGAAGAAGTACTACAGAATTATCTCTGCGTCTGTTCAGTTTGCTGGGCAACTGTGAGGTTCCAGTCTGCTTCCTCGCACTTTTTGGTGCTATTCGTTTGTATTAGTCTTACATATTAGACATGTGCATGGCGAAAAAATTTGGTTCAGTTCGGATCGATTCAGAATTTTTCGAAGTTCGGTTCGGATCGATTCTAATTCGGAAAATTTTGAATCGATTAGTTTCGGATTAGTTTCGGATTCATTTGGATTCGAAGAAATTTGCTGGATTCGGTTCGATTCGATTCGGTTCGGAAATTCAGCAATTCGGTAAGTGTTAGGTGGGATTAGACTAGTATTATACTGTATATTAGGTGTTAACCTAACATACTGTATAATACTAGTGTAATCCCAATGGCCATCCGAATTTACGATTCGATTCGGTTTGATTAGGAAAATTCGGCAACATTTTAATTCGGAAATTTGATTCAATCTGAATCGCCAAATTTTCCGAATTTTCCGAATTTCCGAATCGAACCAAACCGAATCGCACATGTCTATTACATATTTCGCTTGTCCCTTGGTATTGTGGTATTAGGCCATTGGGCGCCTCTGTGTTTCTTTTTTCAGTTTTTGTGTTTGATGGTAAGTTATTCCAATATTTCATAATACAAATTTAGAATAATGTCTCTAATATAAAACAAAATATGTCATATACAATATACTGTAACATATTAATAAATTATTAATATAACTGTAACACTGTATTCTACTAATTTCTATTACATTTTTATCTTTTTCGGAAAATGTAAGCTTTGCAGTTTACTGCAATTTACAAATCTATTTAATAAATACATCTAGATGCAACTGAAGGATTTCATTTTATGACAGTAAGTTTGAGAAGTCTTCTAAAGATTTTGCTTGAAGAAGCAGAATAGGGACTCACTTTTATGTCTGCTGATGCATTTGTACTAAGACGGAAATTCTATGGGGAAAAGAAAATTGTTCTCAGAAGCTATCAAACCTATAAACTGAGGTTATATGTTTTATCTCCAATATTTTCTTTGACCACAGGGTGTTTGTACTATCTATCTATCTATCTATCTATCTATCTATCTATCTATCTATCTATCTATCTATATTGTATCTATCTATCAATTATCTTTTGCTGTGATTTATTCTACTCCTATATTCCTTACCTTCTTTGTCATTCTCTTCTGTCTGACTCCCTGTAAAATGTTTAATCTTCTGCCTTCTTTTACTTGTAAACATTTGCCTTTTGAAGTTGTCTTTAATTTTATGAGAATACGTTTGAAAGGTCTGCTAAAGAATTTGTGTGAATAAGCAGAATACTGACTCACTATTATGTCTGCTGATGCATTTATACTGAGATAGATATTGTGTTGGGAAAAGAAAATTATTCTCAGAAGCTAATAAACGTATAAACTGAGGTTATATGTTTTATCACCATATTTTCAAATTAATCTATAATCTATCTATCTATCTATCTATCTATCTATTTATTTATCTATCTATATATTATCTAATCTATCATCTAATCTATCTATATATCTATCTGTATTTATATCTATCATCTAATCTATCTATCTATCTATCTATCTATCTATCTATCTATCTATCTATCTATCTATCTATCTATCATCATTTAATCTATCATCTATCTATCTATCTATCTATCTATATATCTATCATCTATCTATCATCTATCTAGCATCTAATCTAGCATCTATCATCTATCATCTATCTATCATATCTTAATTGCAAATTATTGCTTTTTCTTTCTATATAATTCTATTTTTAACCTAAAATTCATTATTTTTTCACTTACTTTTCTTCTTTTTGACTCCCTCAACTTTAAACCTTCAGTCTTTTATCACCTTCAGTCATCTGTCACTTACCTTTTGACTTTGACTTTCATTTTTAATCAAGTTTACTCTGTTTCCCTTCCAGCAGCCTATTCACACATTATTGAAATAGTTCTTCAGACACATACATTTCCCAAATTCCCTTGTTATTCTTTTGAGCAATTTTGTTAAAGCTTTTTAGATCTCTTCAAACTAGATTACAAGTGGGGTACTTTTTAGCTTTCCCGCTTGAGCGTTAACTGCGCTAGAAGAAAGCTTTTTGTGCGTCAGGTTGCACTCGTTATAAATAAACTGTTTTTGCTCACACTAACACGAATGTGTGTAAAAAGCCAAACTTAGAATATTGAGCGCGCAATAACGTATTCCCCCAAATAGTGCAAAATAAGTAGGGGAAAAAACACCATTCACTCAATAGCCTGGATACATTGAATCTTCTTATAACTGCAAAGTATTATTGTCTGATAACCCAGGTCTGCAGGTCTATAGCTTCCATAGGGACATTATCAAGTTTTCTTTCTGAAACCAATGCAATATAATAAAATATTCAATGAGTTATATTATTTTTAGTTTATAGCACTACATTTAGAATACAATTATTAACAACTAGTAAGTATTTCCCATATAATTTAATGGTGCATTTTCTAGAAAAATCATTAGCTAGGCTTTTCTAAAGGATTGGGATCAACCCCAAAGTGTATAAAATGATAAAATAAAGAAGCACTGAAAACATTATCAGTTGTTTTTGTTAAAAAGCAACTTTCCATAAGCCTGCCTTGGCACTAGGGCAATCATATTTTAATGGACTTGTTTTTTTTTATTCTGCAAAGTCTGCAATCTGATAGGTCCCAGACCCTGTACATGTTAGTGGATCTAGGACACTAAATGCTGTCACTTTGCTTACAGAAGGTAGGTCATGAATCATTGCTCTTGCTTGTCTCTATGTGTTTCTTGTTTTCTTTTCACCTTGCTATTACTCACTAGTATTGTTTATTTTTTTAATTGATCATGAGCAAGTGTGACCACCCCTATACAAGTTTTAGCAGTTTGCTGGTCTGGGAGCATTCAAGTGAGCGGTAACACAATGCCAAGGAGGAAAGAAATCAGCAATGACCTTAGAGAAGCAATTGTTTCTGCCCATCAATCTGGGAAGGGTTAAAAGGCCATTTGTAAACAATTTAAAGTCCATCATTTTACAGTGAGAAAATGTATTCACAGGTGGAAAACATTGAAGTCAGTTTTATTCTAATCCACTACAAGTATTTTATTAATCTAAAATTACTTTGGTTTAGTTTTGATTAAATGAAATTACTAATTGTTAAAGGGGCTGCAAACACCTTGTATTTTGTATATAAAATGCTTAGTTATATGTAGTAAAAACTTTTTTCATGGTTTATTTTCCCCTCTTTTCATGAAATTTAGCTCTGAAATTCAAAAAATTGAAATGTTTGCTGACTTCTCAAGGCTAAGCCTGCTACATATCTGTCCCAAAAAAAAGTAAATGGTGGGTGGAGTTTGCCTTTTGAAAATAATTGGAGTAAACAATATGTTCATTTGTTTTAGAAACATTTAGATTTGGCTGATATTATATATAGCAACCGAAGTCCTCCAGCTAACAACTTCCCTACATATCCCCCACATTCTCCTATTTTTACACACAGCACTGGCCCCACACCTGACTAGGTATTTGTGCCAGACTACACTCTATGGGTAATTTCTTTAGATAACTACTCCAAAGGCTCTATTCACTGATACATTTAGAACTCCCGCACCCATCTCAGATTCTCATCTTTATAGGCTCCGCCCCCCACTTTCCCCCTTCTAGAGCGGCTATGGCCCGCTGAACATCCCCTCCCCTAATTAAAACCACCGTACTAACCCCCCCTGTTACTTCAATTCCTTAGAATAAATACATTATTGCTTGATCGCCATAGTAATAGAGGGGCTATTTTTAATGCTTTTCAATTCGAAGGTTTCAAAAGAGGTTACATACCCGTAAGTGCTAGTCACTCCTCTCCTTCACACACAAACCCATCCTATCACTCCCACCCTACACAGTTTACTTCTCTAGATCCATACTCGTAGACATACTCCTTTAACCATCTCTAGACATTACATCCCTAATGTTGATCTTACCACTACATTTAGCTAAGACCTCTATGTAAACATATATAGAAGTGATAACAATTATCATTGCAATATCGCTACTTTAAGGCTCTGGATCAAACCTATTCTCTGTTGGGGAGTTGTGAAGTTGTACTATCTATGTTTGATTGCATGTGGACGTATTTTCTGTTTTATTGTATTTACTGAATACCTCAATAAAAAAATATTCTTAAAAAAAATATATATATAGCAACCGAAATGCTCTTTAATTACAAAGAGTATACTATCCCTTTAAGATGCCACAATTACGCATACATTGAATGTGAAAAACAGATGTTTTACAGGTTGTCTCACTAAACAAAGGGAAGCAAATACAGTCTATTTAGCTAATGTAGAAAGAAAACAAGTCAGCTGATCAAATCAGTAATGATATAGTACCTGCATGTTTGCTTCACTTAACTAATAATATATATTTGCAATAATGCTCTGTGCTTTCCTATCATTTTGTGTTTATTTTCATTAACTTTTTTAAATATCCCCTACCACTGATTTGTAGCCATGAATGGTCTGATAATCAATTTTTTTATGTTTTATAGTATAAAAATGTAAAACGGATAATATTTTTTTAACCTTTTCAAAGTATTTTTGTTGGGGGAGTACAGAGTTTACATTTTTGAGTTTATATGAAAGATAGTGTCAGGTACAGGAGGAAAATCAATAACATGGTGGGTAGTAGCCCTAATATTGTATTTGTACCCAGCAGTTTAATGTCCCTTTAGATTCTTTCATTATTCAGAGTATGCAATATTTAAAACATTTCACATTTATTTGTATTATGACATTTTCTTTATTCTTAAAGAATTCTTTGTTGAAGAGAATACCTTTAGAGAGCATATGTATTTCTGGAGAACTCTATGGCAGCTGTTTTGCAAGAATATTTCTGAGCACTAGATGGCAGTAGTGTCTGCATAGTTTACAACATTATTAAAAGAAGTCTGGCAAAACTACTGCCATATAGTGCTCTAGACACACTTCTCTTTGTAGTTACAAAGAGACACAAAAATTCACAGGAATCCAGAAGCTATAAAATAAACTCAAGAACTAATTAGAGCCTGTTATGATGCCAGTGTAAAAGGTAATTATGCAAGAGAGAGATAGCACATGATATATTTCAGAGAACCAATACAAATGATGAGCTCAGTTTATTAAGCAGCAGAGGCTGCTTTAGAGCCCTTGTGCTGGTTTACTGCAGTCATTATTATTATTATTATCATCAGGTATTTGTAGAGCTCCAACAGATTCCACAGTGTTATAAACATAGGGGATACAAGATAACATTTACGGGGATCAAATGGGTAGAGGTCCCTGCCGAGAATTACACTGTTGTAGTCAGTTTGACTACAAACAGCTGGGCTCATAGGCTTACATGCTAAGGGGTTCGAGGGGATTTCAGTTGAGATAGGAAGGTTACTGTAGGTTGTATGCATCCCTGAATAGTAGAGTCTTTAGGGGGCACTTGAAGCTTTCAAAACTAGGGGAGGATCTTGTGGAGCGAGGCAGAGAGTTCCATAACATGGGAGCCAGTCTGGAGAAGTCCTGTAAACGGGAATGTGAAGAGGCAACAAGAGTGGAGGAGAGTAGAAGATCATGAGCAGAGTAAAGGGGACGGGAGGGAGAGTAGGGGGGAACAGTGCAGTTGAGGGCTTTGTATGTCAAAGTGAGAATTTTGTGATTAATCCTGGAGGCAAGAGGAAACCAGTGAAGGGATTGGCAGAAAGGGGCAGCAGATGACGAGCGTCGTGTGAGGAAGATGAGCCTGGCAGAGGCATTCATTATGGATTGTAAAGGAGCAAGGCGGCAGCTAGGGAGACCAGAGAGGATGGAGTTGCAGTAGTTGAGGTGGGAAAGCATGAGAGAGTGGATTAAAATCTTAGTTATGTCTTGTGTAAGGAAATGTCTAATTTAGAGATGTTTTTAAGGTGGAAGTGGCAGGATTTGGCCAAGGACTTAATGTGAGGAGTGAAAGAAAGATCTGAGTCAAGTTTCACCCCAACACATCAGGCATGTGGGGTATGGGTAATAATGGAGTTATCAAAAGTTAAAGAGAAATGGGGGGTGGAGATTTTGGAAGAAGGGGGGAAAATAAGGAGCTCAGTTATAGAGAGATTTAGCTTGAGGTAGCGAGAGGGCATCCAAGATGAAATATGAGAGAGACAGTTAGTGACATGGGTTAGCAAGGAAGGAGATAGGTCTGGTGCAGAGTGGAAGATTTGGGTGTCGTCGGCATACAAATGATATTAAAACCCGTGGGACTTTTTTAGGTAACCTAATGATGCTGTGTAGATTGAGAAGAGAAAGGGACCAAGGACAGATCCTTGTGGTACCCCAACAGAAAGTGGTAACGGGGCAGAAGATGCCCCAGAGAAGGCTACACTAAAGGTACGGTTAGACAGATAGGAAGAGTACCACAAGAGCTGTGTTGCAGATGCCAAAGAATTGGAGGGTTTGGAGCAAAAGAGGGTGGTCTACAGTATCAAAGGCTGCAAAAAAGATCAAGGAGGATAAGCAGAGAGAAGTGGCCTTTTTTATTATTGAGGTTCAATTGAGGCATACAGGTAGGAAATGTCCAGAAACAATAAATGAAAACAATAGAGGTATTTTACGTGACATAAAATAAACCGTAAAGTATACATTGTTTGCCCTTTAAACAGTAATACCCACTGAATGGTATATGAGGCCACTCTTGGACCTCACCACAATGTAGAATGATACAGCTATAGTGGGTAATCTCAGACACACGGAGACCACTTTTGGATCTTAAATAAAGAACCTCTTTTTTTGCCAGTAAATTGATATATGAACTATCAAAGGGTATATATAGAAACAATTGTACACATAGGATAAACTATCAAGTGGGGGAAATAATACATGTGATTTGATTACTGTAATATCTTAATAGAGAGCATGGGCTCCTGACTCATATTATGGACTTCTGGAAGCTCTTAACCATATAGACTAGTGTAGCTCATATCAGTCCTGTGGGATAAATTGTGGGAGTATTAACTGTGAATAAGTGCAAAATTGAATTTCTGGATATAAATATGTTTAAGTTAATTAGTTATTGGTTCATAGCTGGTTTTATATATATGCAGTCTTCGGACCAAAGCCAATAACTTATCGTATTAAAACGGTCATTGTCAGCTGACTTCCTAATATCCATTATCCTAATTAGGAGTTAGCCTGGATATGTTGTATAGAGAGATAGTTTCTGCACTAGGACTATGAACCATATTTGTGACACATTAAGCCCTAGCCTAGGCTAAAAGTAGAAAATATCAGTTAGCTTCCTTCCCTAATTTTAGCTGTACAGCCCGCAATATAATTCAGGCTTTATCTTTAGGACTCTGAAATATTTGTGACTGCATAATGTCGACCAGGTTGCTAGGTAATTTTACTGAGATAGTGTTATTACAAAACAAAGCCCCTTATAAAAATGAAACAGCATAGTGCCATATATAGAGCAAACAGTTAACATTAACTTATAAGGTGGTACTGTTGATTTGATATGTAAGCTGTCTAGAAAAATATGTAGGGGCTGATATACTTATGCTAGGTATTGGGAATAACCTCAATGTTGGGGGCACTGTAGAATCTCACTGACATGTACCCTTAACTCCTATTGCGAACAACCGGTTGCTCTTAAGCAATTCAGAATAGAACTGGTCATACCATTATCAGCAGAGCTGATCAAAAAAGTAATAGCTGGGAATAAGTATGTGATGGAGTCTGCCACAAGAGTATGGACCCTATACCCCGTGACAATATACTCAAGATTCCCATCCTTGGTTGGTCGTATTATATAACTAACGCACTGAGATGGTTATTATCATCTTAATATTTACTATTCTCAATAAGAGTTGGCCTGGAAGTGCAGTAAAAAAGGATACTTACTGTGTCAGGACTAAAAGTTGTAACAATAGCACCTTATATCCCAAACCAGAGCATAGAAAAGCAATCGACCCACTTCCTCGCTTATGTTCAACCATACCGCCCATAGCATAATTAAGATATTATATCTGAAGTTCTTATATAGTGTTGTCTCATCAGTAACAACCTAGTTGTTAGGCAGTCTTTTTGAGTTAGCATACAATGGAACAGAACCGCTTCTGAAAATAAAATAATATAGGGTATGATAAATATAAGAGAATGTGATACATATTTGCATATCTATATCATCAAACAGTAAATGTTGTCCTAACTGGTGCAACATATAGAGAAGGCCTTATAAGCAATTAAACAGGTACATGTATTAACCAAAATCTTCTAAGGGGAGTAATAGCAACCATACGGCAAAGTCTCTGTATATTATAGGTAAGTACAGTCATTGGTGAGGTATCCGAAGTTGAACAGTCTTGAAAGGTATACAGTTACAATGAGGGATTCCTCCATCCAGGCTTTATGTGCTTACCTTACTCCATGTTTCATCTCTCTCCTCCTGGTACATAAGCCTGAAGAGGTACTAACAGCTATACAGTTATTCTTCATGGAGAGGACTTCTGACTGGCAGCTTTTAGCGATCAGAGTATAGCTTTGAAGTCGTCTGTGATCATAATAGCCTGTGCGATGCTGCAAAGCTGAGCAGTTATTCTGCAGTAACTCTGCATGAAATTTGCCCTCCAGGCTTTCAGAAAGGGAATCGGGGCAGCCGGTGGTATGTGTAATAGGCCATCCAGTAGCTGGCAACCACAAATCCCCTACAGACTCACATCTCCACCCCCACGGCGCTCAGTAAGCAGCTTGATCTGTAGTCTCACAGGACATCATGGTAGAAGAATTTTTGTGCGGCTCTAAGTATGTACTCAGAGCTTCTGCGCCATCAGAGGAGCCATATATCTCCACCTCAGTATCAGCTGTTGTACTGGGTAAGATGTCAGTCGGTGCTTCCGGGTTAGGATTTCCAGCATCTACAGCATTTAACAGAGATTTTAGTCGTCGCCCTAGGTCCAGAAAGTGTCCCTTAATTAGAAGAGTGATTTCCCTTTCCCACTTAGTAACAGCAGCCATGATCAGAGTTAAAATGGACAAAAGAAGACAGCGCCTCATAGTGCAGATATAACATTAAAAAAGTGGGATCACAAAGCACGAACAGATGGAAATATACTCACAAGAGTACTGGCACTCTTATATAAAGTAGTGCGAATATGCAGGCTGACATTTAACAGCAGTCAGTACGCTGACAGAAGCCTCCTCTGGTGATTCAAGGGTGCAGCTGTGGGCTCTCCTCCAGGTAAGTCACAGGATCTGCTGGATCAGCACCGTTAGTAGTATACGGCTATCCCTGTGTGTTAGGCGTTGAGAGCAATGTCCGTCTGGACCGAACTGCTATGGAAGGTTAAAAAGTGATCCCAATATATAACAGTGGGATACCAAGTAATAAAAGGCTGTAACAGAGCTTAAGATAAAAACACTGTACAATGTATTAGCTGAGCTTATAACGCGTTTCTCGGCAGCAAGCTCCTGGCCGTTTCCTCAGATCAAGATTTGATTTGATATGAGGAAACGGCCAGGAGTTTGCGGCCGAGAAACGCGTTATAAGCTCAGCAAATAAATTGTATAGTGTTTTTATCTTAAGCTCGGTTACAGCCTTTTATTACTTGGTATCCCACTGTTATATATTGGGATCACTTTTTAACCTTCCATAGCAGTTCGGTCCAGACGGACATTGCTCTCAACGCCTAACACACAGGCATGGCTGTATACTACTAACGGTGCTGATCCAGCAGATCCTGTGACTTACCTGGAGGAGAGCCCACGGCTGCACCCTTGAATCACCGGAGGAGGCTTCTGTCAGCGTACTGACTGCTGTTAAATGTCAGCCTGCATATTCGCACTACTTTATATAAGAGTGCCAGTACTCTTGTGAGTATATTTCCATCTGTTCGTGCTTTGTGATCCCACTTTTTTAAAGTTATATCTGCACTATGAGGCGCTGTCTTCTTTTGTCCATTTCACAGATTTATTGTCCGATCACGCAGTTCCAAGACCAGCAGCCCATTGCTTTTTTGACTCAGCACCATTGCACCAGAGATACTACTCTGATCAACACTGTTTTGCAACCTTGTCACGGACAGTATACGATAAGCCCAAAAACTTTTTTTCACATTTTCATACAAATTTTATTGTGCTTTCTGCAATTATTTTCTTTTCAGCTCTTTACCTTGTCACAGGTTTATAAAGTTTGATTTGCAATATTGTTTTTATTTGACATTTACATTTGTTTCACCCTTATGTTTTTGATTGATACTTTTAATGCAAAACAGTCCCATTATGATATTATATATTTGATGGGATACTTGTTATAGAGGCGCACTCTATCACTGCACAAATGATCGGAGTTGACCCTATCTCTTTGGTCCGATTTTGCAGATCCATGCCCCTACTTAACAGATTTAGATCAATTACTTGTGGTGTCACCCAGTTTCCTGGGGGGGGGGGTATTTCCATGGAAGCCTAAGCCTTGAGTGTTGTAGATTGTGTCAAGTAGATAGTTGTGGCCTAGTTACAGACCTATATTATCAATCACCTTGTGGCTTCACTGAAGAACATAGGTCAGGGCAGTGGTTTTAGCGGTATTCTGATTGTCCAAAAACAACCTAGGACAAGGCTGTGTACAAGAATTTATTGTGGAGTCCTAGGCAAGATTTTGTAGAAAAACATACATATAGAAGGATTCTTCCAGGAGCTCTTGCAAAACATGTCCTGACGCTTCAGTGGTTAGCTCCGCCCCCGTGGCCTCTGATTTTGCTGTAAGTAGGTCATTGGTAACCTTAACAATTGCTGTCTCTGTGGAGTGAAGGGGTGAAATCCAGATTGCATTGAGTCAAAGAGGGAGTTTATTGCAAGGAAATGGGATAGACGTGCATATACTAGCTTTTTTAAGAAACTTTGAGGCAAGACGGAGTAAGGAAATAGGCTGGTAGTTGGATGTGGAGGTTGAATTGAGAGAAGGTTTTTTGAGGATAGGTGTGACCAATGTATGTTTAAGAGATTAGGGAAATATACCAGTGCTATGGGAGAGGTTGAAGATGTGTGTGAGTATAGGGGTAAGGGTAGAAGAAAGGGAGGGGAGTAACTGTGAGGGTATGGGGTCAAGGGGACAGGTAGTAAGGTGAGAGGACAGAATATGGGCAAAAACTTCTTCCTCTGTAACAGGGGCAAAAGAGCTAAATTTATGGCTATGTGGGTTTTGGATTGTGAGCTTTTGAGGGGGTGGGAGACCGGTAGTATGTTGATAGCTGATTTCATTTCTGATGGAGTCGATTTTGTTGTTGAAGTTGCTGGAAAAATCTTGAGCTGAAAGAGAAGTTGTAGTAGGAGGTGGGGGTGGGCGGAAAAGTGTATTGAACGGGGAGAACAGACGTTTTGGGTTTGAAGAAATAGTAGAGATAAGAGAACAGAAGTAATGTTGCTTATATAGATTAAGGGCAGAATAGTAAGAGTTCAAGATGAACTTATAGTTAAGAAAGTCAGCTGAACTCCAAGATTTCCTCCAGTGTCGCTCAGCAGTACGGGAACATATGTGTAGGTACCGTGTCAGAGGAGTATGCCAGGGCTGAGAATGAGTGTACGATTTCCAAGCTATGGTAGGTGGGGCCAGATTGTCAAGGATCGATGTAAGGGTGGAGTTTTAGTGGCAGATATATTCATTAGGCCAGGAAGAGGAGGGGATGGAAGAGAGGAGAGGTTCGAGAGAGCTAGTGAGTTGTTGCTGATCTAATGACTTGATTATTCTGTGAATTTTGGTGTGAGGGGTAGAAGGAGGGCGAGTTGTTGGGAGGGAGGTGATGTTACAAATGAGGAGATGATGGTCAGAAAGAGGAAAAGGGGAGTTGTTGAAGTTTAAGATAGTACATTGATAGCTGAAAATCAGATCAAGGGAGTGACCATCTTTGTGAATGGGAGAGTCAGTCCATTGAGACAGGCCGAAAGAGGAAGTGAGATGCAGAAGTTGTTTTGCAGAGGAGGCAGTGGGATTGTCAAGAGGGATGTTGAAGTCGCCAAGAATGAGGGCAAGGGTGTCTGAGGAAAGGAAATAGGGTAGCCAGGCAGCAAAGTGATCTAGAAATAAAGTTGAGGAGCCAGGGGGGCAGTATATGACTGCAACACGTATAGAAAGGGGAGCGAATAAGCAAATGTTTCGGAAAAAAAAATGTGAGAGAAGATATATTTATAAGGGATATATTTGTTCAAATGTTCAATGAGACAAAAATAAATACCAACACCACCTCCTTTTCTATTACCAGACCTAGGAATGTGGCTGAAGTGAAGACCCCCATGTGACAGTGCAGCAGCAGAAACTGTGTCTGAAGGAGAGAGCCAGGTTTCTATGAGAGACAGAAGATTGAGAGAGTGGGAGATAAAGAGGTCATGGATAGAAGTGAGCTTGTTGCAAACAGAGCAAGAGTTCCAGAGTGCACAAGTGAAGGAGGTGGTAGTCATAAGAGTGCTGCTTCTTAACTTCTTTACTACTTCAGAGGTGGAGAAGATAAATACCACCAAACTCATTCATTAAGGGCAATTGACAGACCATGTTCTCATGCAATTGTTTGCATGAGAGTAGAAGATGGAGCTCTTATAGTTCTAGTTAGTTGGTGTTCCACTGCATGCAAATCTAATTTTATTTTATTGGCATAGTTCTCTAGTTGCATTACCTAAATATGTAGCCCTTATTGAACTGATTTTGTTTTACTTACTTACTGAAGGTATCAACTGAATGAAATAGATAGTTTTATTAATATTAATTAGTGCTTAAAGTGAATGTCAACTTTCACGAATGAAAGCCTTGTTTTTTAAAATACTATTAAAAACAGGGGCACTATCATTCATGAAAGTTTACATTGAAGCCGTTCTTTTAAAATACTTACCTTTTATTCCTAGCAAGCGTGGAACACCGGAGCAGCGATTCCTACGCCCCCAGGACCTCTCTTCTTACTTCAGAAATGACAAATCCGGGCTTCCTCCAATCACGGAGTGGCCTCAGGCAATGTTTGCTCTGGGGGGAAGCCATTATTGGAGGAAGCCGGATGCATGATTTCTGACGTAAGAAGAGACAACCTGGATGTGGGGGAATCACTGCTCCGGTGTTCCACGCTTGCTAGGAATAAAAGGTAAGTATTTTAAAAGAACGGCTTCAATGTAAACATTCATGAATGAAAGTGCCCCTGTTTTTAATAGTATTTTGAAAAACAGGGCTTTCATTCATGAAAGTTGACATTCACTTTAACAATTGTGTCACAGTGTCAAAGTATTGTGTCAAAGTATGGTTGCTAATATGAAATAATAAATAAATTAACAGATACTCATATGCTTCATTGCAAAAATATAAATTAAATGCATTGACCAACTGAAGTGCAATTTCACTTTTCTTGAACACGGGACAACATGCATTAATAATCATTAAGGTTCCCAATTATCAAGCTGCAAATGATCTGTTCAGGTATCAAGTCACATGCACAAATCATAATTCAAAGTTTTCAAATTGTCATCCCCATAATCAATAACTTCAGATTTGTATCACTGACATTCAAGCGTCATTTGGGAGTTAAAGATTCAAGCTATTTTTATTGTGATTCTGACCTTGTGCACCTTACAAAAAAGCTATTGTAATTGTATCACAAACAATCGACTACATTCATAAAATCTTGTGAGGTTGCAAAGGGCCCTTATTGTAAATAAGAGACCATGTACACATTTCATTGAGTATTGATTCACCTGAAATTCTTTGAGCATCCCTTCACCTATCCACTGTTTCATTAGTGGTCATTTTTGCTATTAAAAGATTTTAAGCAACTTTCTAATTTACTCCTATTATCAATTTTTCTTTGTTCTTTTTCTATCTTTATTTAAAAAGCAGCAATGTAAAGTGTAGGAGCCAGCCCATTTTAGGTTGGCACCATGGATAGCGCTTGCTTATTGGTGGCTGACATTTAGCTACCAATAAGCAAGCATAAGCCAAGTCTGAACAAAAAATGGGCCAGCACCTATGCTTTACATTCCTGATTTTTAAAGATAGAAAAAGAACAAAGAAAAATTGATAATAGGAGTAAATTAGAAAGTTGCTTAAAATTGCATGCAATATCTGAATCAATAAAGAACAAAATTGGGTTACAGAAGACTTTTTGAGTTGCTGAAATCTTTTTTTGGCAAGATATTTATCATGAACAGGTTTTATTAAATAGTCCAATGTCTCAAATAGATTGTTAGAACTAGAGAGTTTTTTTTTATCAAGATTAGGGTGCCATACTAAGTGAAAGTATCCCCTATGATCAGGTGGCCCCTCTGAATTTGATCTATCAGAGGGAGAAGTTTATTTAAAAGGCTATTTGATACATAGTTGGGGCATAGAGAGAGATCAAATAAAATATTTAATTTACAGACTAGAATGAGGAATCTAACCTCTGGGCCCTTTTCTACATATTGTATATTACATGCTACTGAACTGTGAATGAGAATTGTTACCCCTCTTTTCTTTGAACTGAAAGCATCCACTTTAGACACTGAAAAGATTTTTGCAAAAACAGTAGTTCAGTAGTTAAATGAGTTTCTTGAACAAAAGCTATCTTGATATTATTTTTTAACGAATAGTGGAGGAGTAAACTTTTCTTAGCGGGTCAATTGTATTGAATATTATTTTACACCATGGAGGTCTAAGACGGTTTTTACTATGGAAGCCTAAACAATTGCTGATTTACTATTGGATACGATTGTCCTACATTTTTTCATTCATTTTTTTCATATTTGGATATATATATTTCTTTGATCCTTTCATTGTTTCACCTCGGGTTGGGGTTCTGCAACTATTATTTTTATTTTTTGGTGTACACCATATATTTTTTTTTTATATTTTTTGATATATTGTGATTCACTTTTGGTATATTTTTAACTCTCACATATATCACATTTTTTTCATTTTATCTTTTTTTGGACACGTAATACACTACTATTTATCTTGGCCATTTTTATATATTTTTTACATACACTATTTTGGATTTATCTTCACCACTACGATAAGGATTTTGGACTCTTTTGATTCCACAAACACATATTTGAATTTGTGTATTATTTGTATCACATTTTTGTCACATCATTTGTACTATAAGACCTTTTGTTATATTGTATCACACTCTCTGCGTTATTGTAAAACAAAACGCTATCATTGCATATTGCTATCATTGCACATTACATATACAGTAAGTATAAACAACTGCATCATTTTTACAATTTGGATCACTAAATCTGTACCTATTGGAAATTCTTTTAAGATCAGATAATATTGTTAATGAATGTAATTTTATACTTTTTATCTTTTGTTTGAAATAAATGTTAACTTTTAACCCTATCCAACTGTATCCACCCATATATATTCTACTTTAAACTATTCTAGCTATAGCTATTCTAGCGCTCCCCATATCGCTTATTCTTTAGGAACATTACTATTTTGCCTTCAAAGGGGACATTGTAGGTCTTTCTTTGTCTGCTTTGCTCTGGTTGCCATCTGTTGCCACTCAGGAGCATCTATCCTTAGCTGGACTGGTTAGGGAGTTGAGGAAGAAGTTGGTCCATAAGGTATTGGGAGAAGTTCCTATTTTAGTAAGAGTTCTCTGGCTTGTTGGGGTGTAGAAACCTCGAACTGTTGGTCATCCTTTTTTTTCATGTAATTGGCAAGAGTCCATGAGCTAGTGATGTATGGGATATACAATCCTACCAGGAGGGGCAAAGTTTCCCAAACCTCATAATGCCTATAAATACACCCCTCACCACACCCACAATTCAGTTTTTACAAACTTTGCCTCCTATGGAGGTGGTGAAGTAAGTTTGTGCTAAGATTTCTACGTTGATATGCGCTTCTCAGCATTTTAAAGCCTGATTCCTCTCAGAGTACAGAGAATGTCAGAGGGATATGAAGGGAATATCACCTATTGAATGCAATGGTTTTCCTCACAGGAGATCTATTTCATAGGTTCTCTGTTATCGGTCGTAGAGATTCATTCCCTACCTCCTTTATTCAGATCAATGATATACTCTTATATTCCATTACCTCTACTGATAACTGTTTCAGTACTGGTTTGGCTATCTGCTATATGTGGATAGGTGTCTTTCGGTAAGTATGTTTTCATTAATTAAGACACTCTCAGCTATGGTTTGGCACTTTATGCATTAATATAAAGTTCTAAATATATGTATTGTACTTATATTTGCCATGAGTCAGGTTTATGTATATTTCCTTTTGCTGACTATCAGTTTCATATTTGGGAAAAAACATATTTAGGGAAATATTTTTCTTACCTGGGGTATAGTCTTTTTTAAATTGACTGCTTTTTCATTTAATTTTGAGGGCAAAATTAGGCTTGCGAGGGTGCAAAATGCCATAGTTTATTCCGTCATTCTTGGCGCAATCATTTTTTTGGCGCGAAGGTACGTCCGATTACGCAAATTCTTAATTTCCGGCGTCTTAGTTGACGCCGAGTTCCTTGCACAAGGTTGCGTCTACAATGACGCGTGCGTGTCATTTCCGGATGTTGTTAGTGCCAAAAAGTTTGCGTTGTGCGTCATACTTAGTGCCAAATAATTTCATTATTTTAAACCCCATTCCTATATGCCTCTTGCCTTTTTCTATATCAGAGGGCTATGCTGTTTGCATTTTTTTCCCTTTACTGAAACTGCCATATAAGGAAATTGATAATTTTGCTTTATATGTTGTTTTTTCTCTTACATTTGCAAGATGTCTCAATCTGATCCTGTCTCAGAAACCACTGTTAGAACTCTGATGCCTGATAACAGTTCTTACAAAGCTAAGTGCATCTGTTGTAAATTTGAGGAGATTATATCTCCAGCTGTGGTTTGTAATAGTTGTCATGATAAGCTTTTACATGCAGAGAATGTGCCCATCAGTAATAGTACAATGCCTGTTATTCCTTCAGCATCTAATGTACATGATATACCTGTGAATATAAAAGATTTTATTGCTGATGCGATTCAGAAGGCTTTGTCTGCCATCCTGCCTTCTAATAAACGTAAAAGTTCTTTTAAAACTCCTCATAAAGTTGATTACATTTCAAATGACTGACAACATACTGAATTATCTTCCTCTGATGAGGATATATCTGATTCAAAAGATCCTTCCTCAGATATTGACACTGACAAATATACTTCTTTATTTTAAATGGAGTATATTTGTTCCTTGTTAAAGAGGTGTTGATTACATTGGATATTGAGGAAACTAGTCCTCTTGATATTAAAACTAGTAAACATTTAAATTATGTTTATAAACCTCCTGTGGTTACTCCAGAGGTTTTTCCAGTTCCTGATGCTATTTCTGAAATGATTTCTAAGGAATGGAATAGGCCTGGTAGTTCTTTTATTCCTTCTTCAAGGTTTAACAAATTGTATCCTTTGCCAGCAGTTAGATTGGAGTTTTGGGAAAAGATCCCCAAAGTTGATAGGGCTATTTCTACTCTTGCTAAACGTACTACTATTCCTATGGAAGATAGTACTTCTTTTAAAGATCCTTTAGATAAGAAACTTGAATCTTATCTAAGGAAAGCTTATTTATATTCTGGCTATCTTCTCAGGCCTGACATTTCTATGGCTGATTTTGCAGCTGCATCAACTTTTTTGTTGGAAAGTTTAGGGCAACAGGAAATGGATCCTGATTTGTCTAGCATTATTCGCTTGCTTCAACATGCTAATCATTTTATCTGTGATGCCATTTTTGATATAATCAAAATTGATGTTAAATCTATGTCTTTAGCTATTTTAGCTAGAATATCTTTGTGGCTCAAATATTGGAATGCTGACATGGTATCTAAGTCTAGAAAACTATCTCTTTCTTTCCAAGGTAATAAGTTATTTGGTTCTCAATTGGATTTGATTATTTCAACTGTCAATGGGGGAAGGGAGTTTTTTTGCCTCAGGATAAAAGACCTAAGGGAAAATCTAAAGCTTCTATCCGTTTTCGTTCCTTTCGACAAAATAAGGAACAGAAACCTAATCTCTCCCCCAAAGAATCTGGATCCAATTGGAAACCTTCTTCAAGTTGGAGTAAATCCATACAGTTTAAAAAACCAAAGCCAGCCCCCAAGTCTGTATGAAGGTGCGGCCCTCATTACAGCTCAACTGGTAGGGGCAGATTAAGATTCTTTCAAGACATTTGGGCAGATTCTGTCCAAAATCAATGGATTCAGAGTATTGTCTCTGAAGGGTACAGAATAGGATTCAGAGTAAGACGTCATGTGAGAAGATTTTTTTCTCTCACGCATCCCAGCAAATCCAGTAAAGGCTCAGGCTTTTCTGAAGTCTGTTTCAGACCTGGAGCTTTCAGGGGTAATCATACCAGTTCCGTTTCAGGAACAGGGTCTGGGGTTTTATTCAAATCTATTCATTGTCCCAAAGAAAAAAAATTCATTCAGGCCAGTTCTGGATCTGAAAATTTTGAATCGTTATGTAAGAGTGCCAACTTTCAAAATGGTGACTATAAGGACTATTCTGCCTTTTGTTCAGCAAGGGCATTATATGTCCACAATAGACTTACAGGATGCATATCTTCATATTCCGATTCATCCAGACCACTATCAGTTTCTGATATTCTCTTTTCTAGACAAGCATTACCAATTTGTCACTCTTCCATTTGGCCTAGCGACAGCTCCAAGAATCTTTTCAAAGGTTCTCGGTGCCCTACTCTCTGTAATCAGAGAACGGGGTATTGCGGTGTTTCCTTATTTTGACGATATCTTGGTACTAGCTCAGTCTTTACATTCTGTAGAATCTCACACAAATCAACTAGTGTTGTTTCTTCAAAGACATAGCTGGAGGATCAATTTACCAAAAAGTTCTATGATTCCTCAGACAAGGGTCACCTGTTTAGGTTTCCAGATAGATTCAGTGTCCATGACTCTGTCTCTAACAGACAAGAGACAATTTAAATTGGTTGTCGGAACCTTCAGTCTCAATCATTCCCTTCAGTAACTATGTGCATGGACGTTTTAGGTCTCATGACTGCAGCATCGGACGTGATCCCCTTTGCTCGTTTTCATATGAGACCTCCCCAGCTTTGTATGCTGAACCAATGGTGCAGGGATTATACAAAGATATCACAAATAATATTCTTAAATCCCAATGTTCGACTCTCTCTGACTTGGTGGTTAGATCACCATCGTATAGTTCAAGGGGTCTCTTTTGTTCATCCAACCTGGACTGTGATCTCAACAGATGCAAGTCTTTCAGATTGGGGAGCTGTCTGGGGATCTCTGACAGGACAAGGGGTTAGGAAATCTCAAGAGGCGAGTTTACCAATCAATATTTTAGAACTCCGTGCTATTTTCAGGGCTTTCCAGGTTTGGCCTCTGTTGAAGTGAGAACCGTTCATTTGTTTTCAGACAGACAATATCACAACTGTGGCATATGTCAATCATCAGGGTGGGACTCACAGTCCACAAGCTATGAAAGAAGTATCTTGGATACTTGCTTGGGCTGAATCCAGCTCCTGTCTAATTTCTGTGGTTCATATCCCAGGTATAGACAATTGGGAAACTGATTATCTCAGCTGCCAGACTTTACATCCGGGGGAGTGGTCACTCCATCCAGATGTGTTTTCTCAGATTGTTCAGATGTGGGGTCTTCCAGAAATAGATCTGATGGCTTCCCATCTAAACAAGAAACTACCCAGGTACCTGTCCAGGTCCAGGGATCCTCAGGCGGAAGCGGTGGATGCGTTAACAGTTCCTTGGTGTTACCAACTTGCTTATATTTTACCGCCTCTATTTCTTCTTCCAAGAGTGATCTCCAAAATCATCATGGAACAATTGTTTGTGTTGCTGGTAGCTCCAGCATGGCCTCACAGGTTTTGGTATGCGGATCTTGTTCAGATGTCCAGTTGTCAACCTTGGCCACTTCCATTAAGGCCAGACCTTCTGTCTTAATGTCCGTTTTTCCATCAGGAACTCAAATCATTAAATTTGAAGGAATGGAAATTGAACGCTTAGTGCTTAGTCATAGAGGTTTCTCTGACTCAGTGATTAATACTATGCTACAGGCTCGTAAATCTGTTTCTAGGAAGATTTATTATTGAGTTTGGAAGACTTATATTTCATGGTGTTCTTCTCATAAATTCTCCTGGCATTCTTTTAGATTTCCTAGAATTTTACAGTTTCTTCAGGATTGTTTGGATAATGTTTTGTCTGCAAGTTCCTTGAAGGGACAAATCTCTGCTTTTTCTGTTTTATTTCACAGAAAGATTGCTACGCTTCCTGATATTCACTGTTTTGTACATGCTTTGGTCTGTATCAAGTCTGTCATTAAATCAATCTCTCCTCCTTGGAGTCTTAATTTGGTTTTGAAGGCTTTATAGGCTCCTCCGTTTGAGCCTATGCATTCTTTGGACATTAAACTACTTTCTTGGAAAGTGTTGTTCCTTTTGGCCATCTCTTCTGCTAGAAGAGTTTCTGAATTATCTGCTCTTTCTTGTGAATCTCCTTTTCTGATTTTCAATCAGGATAAGGCAGTTTTGTGGACTTCATTTAAATTTCTACCTAAGGTTGTGAATTCTAACAACATTAATAGAGAAATTGTTGTCCCTTCTTTGTGTCCTAATCCTAACAATTTTTTGGAGAGATCCTTACATTCTTTGGATGTGGTAAGAGCTTTGAAATTTTATGTTGAAGCTTCTAAAGATTTCAGGAAGACTTCTAGTCTATTTGTTATATTTTCTGGTTCTAGGATAGGTCAGAAGGCTTCTGCCATTTCCTTAGCATCTTGGTTAAAGCTTTTGATTCATCAGGCTTATTTGGAGTTGGGCCAGGCCTTAATAATTACAGCTCATTCTACTAGATCAGTCTCCACTTTGTGGGCTTTTAAGAATGAAGTTTCAGTTGATCAGATTTGCAAGGCAGCAACTTGGTCTTCTTTGCATACATTTACTAAATTCTACCGTTTTGATGTATTTGCTTCTTCGGAAGCAGTTTTTGGTAGAAAAGTTTTTCAGGCAGCTGTTTCAGTTTGATTCCTCTGCTTATGTTAAGTTTTTTTTTTCATTATGAGAATAAACTTATATTTTGGGTTGTGGATTCTTTTTTTTCAGCAGAAAATGACTGTTATTATTTTATCCCTCCCTCTCTAGTGACTCTTCTGTGGAGTTTCACATCTTGAGTATTACTATCCCATACGTCACTAGCTCATGGACTCTTGCCAATTACATGAAAGAAAACATAATTTATGTAAGAGCTTACCTGATAAATTTATTTCTTTTATATTGGCAAGAGTCCATGAGACCCACCCTTTTTATGGTGGTTATTTGTTTTGGTTTTTTGCATAAAGCACAATTATTTACAAAATCCTTTGTTGATGCTTTTTACTCCTTTCTTTATCACCCCACTACTTGGCTATTCATTAAATTGAATTGTGGGTGGGGTGAGGGGTGTATTTATAGGCATTTTGAGGTTTGGGAAACTTTGCCTCTCCTGGTAGGATGTATATCCCATACGTCACTAGCTCATGGACTATTGCCAATATGAAAGAAATGAATTTAATAGGTAAGTTCTTACATAAATTATGTTTTTGTAAGAAAAAAACTTTGAGCTCTGTAGGGTGTACATGTTTACAAAATTATACTTGGATTTGAGAGACAATTTCATATATGCCATATTCAGCCCATTTTTGAAAAAAAAACCCCAACAATTACACTATGTATTTTGTACTTATAAGTAAGGATGGGAGAATGTTTTGCAATATTTGAAAAATGAAACAAAATATAACACATTTGTTCATTCATTACGGATTTTGAATGTTTAGATAACATTCTAACATTCACTTAATGTAATAGTATTTATAATGCTTTCTTTAAATGTAATATTCAATTAAAAAAATTCTAATAATTCTAATTGAATTATGCAATTTGAATCAATATATTTGTAATAGTATTTCATATGCTCTCTTTAAATGTAATATTCAAATTATGCAATATTCAAAATAGAAACATTTAAATTGATATATTTGTATCTATTATGTTTCAATTTGCTTAATTGCCTACCACATGAACTATTGAACCTCTGATTAGTATTTGTTAAATCCAATATTACATTCAACATTTTGAATGTGGATATTCAATCTAATCATGATTATTCGAAAACGAAAGTAACATACAAAAACCGGAAATAATATTTGATTATTGAATTTTAAAGGATTTTCATATTTATCAACATTCATTTGTCCAAAATGAATGTCCACAAGACTATTCATTCTACCAAACAAATTACACTCACAGCACATTTGCCCATCCCTACAGTAAACAACGAACGATTTGTATACAACATATTCTATATATATATATATATATATATATATAGAAGATTTTTGGAAGAGGATAATCAAAGTGATATAGAAAAAAGGCAAAATCTTCCAGAGTTGTATAGATAAAATGTCCAATTTTATTGATCATTTAAAAACATAGCAATAATCAGATAGGAACGTCTGACATGTTTCGGCCAGATGACCTTACTCATATACTCAGTCTATGAGTAAGGCCATCTGGCCGAAACATGTCAGACTTACCTATCTGATTATTGCTATGTTTTTAAAGGATCAATAAAATTGGACGTTTTAGCTATACAACTCTGGAAGATTTTGCCTTTTTTCTATATCACTTTGATTATCCTCTTCCAAAAATATTCTGGGACTCTGACTGAAACAGGTATCCAATTACCCATTGCAATGCTGGGTTTGTTCTTCCGGCTAAGTGTTGGAGCGCAACTTTTGGTCCTTCTACTTCAGGATTGGCGGAGCGGTAGTGAACACATCAAAAACGTGCTGGGCGGCTTGCTGTTCATTGGCTACAAATGGAATGAGGACGAGGCTGCTTCCCCTGGCTCCTACAAGCGTGGCATTGGCGGTGCTGTGAGAAAGCCCTGGCGGTGAGGATTAAGAGCCGGTTCCCATGTACCTGTTTAGCCTGAAGATCCGTGAGTCATATGCTTTCTCCCATACAGGAGTGGAAGCGTTTGTTATGCCCTCTATTGTTATTGTGCAAACAGCCTACCGAGCTACCGCATCCTGAACGCTACACTGAATTTGTGCATATGTAGACTTATCTTCTACAGCTCCTCCAATAAGGCTCACAGTCTGTGAATTTTCTCTCTCTCTCTCTCTCTCTCTCTCTCTCTCTCTCTCTCTCTCTCTATATATATATATATATATATATATATATATATATATATATATAAATGAAGAAAAAGCTGCAGCACTCCAAACAATTTTTTTGTGGTTTTATTTCAAGCAAAAAGACACAGGTGACGTTTCGGGCTTTGCCCTTTCTCAAGCCAAGTGATTAGAAACATGATTAGGACCTACCTTTTATAGGCTGTGAGTGAATCAAAACATAGGTGCATTGTATTTACAGAACCCAATACTTCTATTTTTACTATATTCACATATATAAAAAATACAATATTATTGTTCTTTACTGTGTTTATAAATTAGTGACTACATTTTTAAAGTATGTTACTTGCTTGTGTTTAAATTACTGTGCAATAAAGAAGATTTTTTTATTTTTTTTAAAAAAAACAACTTTCATTTACATAAACTAACAAACAATTTTTTAATCATTTAAGAAGTGTTAACTTTATGATAGATGGTAAGGAGGAAAATGTACATATATCCTGCCAAAACTATTTTAGACATTTTATGGATTGATCTTATATGCTATATAACAATTTAAACCCAAAGATAAAAGTCTCAATAAAACGATTGAAACTGTATTAATCTTAAGGTTTTTTTAGTAAACTTTTATTACAGTTTTGTTCCTATGATTTGGGAATACACATTGAATTAAATTTATAATGTGTTCGACTTTTTGTTTTAGTGCTTGTATCCTATGTAAATCTTGATCTGTATAAGAGAAAAAAAGAGGGAATATACAAATTATTGAATAATTTGTTGATCCATATTACTTCTCTTTGTTTTAATTCTTTAATTATATACTGGCCTCTTTTTTATATTGGAATCTGTTCCAATATTTGAAACCTCAATTGGTTTACATCATGTTTTTTTTTCTTTAAAATGAACAGAAACCTGCAAATCTAAAACACCTTTCCTTACGGTGTATTTATGTTGTGTGAGTCTATCCTTTATCTTTTGACTGGTCTCCCCTATGTAGATTAATCCACATGGGCATTTTAATAAATAGACCACATAATCTGTTTGACAAGTATATAATAAATTAATATTATATTTCTTTCCCGTATAGGGGTGTAATGCTTTATCCCCTCTTATAAAACTATTACAGTGTGAACAATTATAACAGGGGAAGGTTCCTTTTTTACTAGATATTAATACTTTAGATTTATTGCTCCCTATATCTGTTCTGACTATACTGTCATGTACATTTTTTGGTCTTTTATAGGATAATAATGGTAGGTTTAGAAACTCCTTAATTTCTTTGTGACTGTTTTTGAGAATATGCCAATGTTTTTTAATTACACCTGTAATTTGTTTGCTATTGGTGTTGTACGTACTTATAAAAGAAATACTGCCAGTTTGCACGGTTTTCTTTTTCTTAGTTAATAATTCATTTCTGTTAATTAAATTTACTTTACTTAATTCCTCATCCAATACTTGTCTAGGATAGCCTCTTTGGGTAAATTTTTGACTAATTTCCTGAAGTCTCATTTCGCAAGAATTTACATCACTTACAATTCTTTTTACTCTTATGTACTGGGATTTGGGCAAGGATTTTATTCAGTACTCTCTGGATGACAGCTATTATAGGAGAGCAATGTATTCTTATCTGTTTCCTTAACAAAGATGTCCATTTTAAATAAACCTTCATCTATGTAAATGACATCATCTAGAAAGTTAATACTTTTATCATTGCTTTGCATTGTAAATGCAATGTTATCAGTGTTATCATTTATTTGTAAGATAAATTGATTAAGAGTTTCACTATTTCCTGACCACACCATAAAGACATCGTCTATATAGCACCACCACACGCTGGCAAACTTTTTGAACAATTCATTTGAATATATATATTTTTGTTCATACATTCCCATGTACAAGCCTGCGTATGGTGGCGCCATATTAGCACCCATAGCGGTGCCTCTTTTTTGTCTATAAAAGACATCACCAAATAGAAAATAGTTATTATTTAACACCAATGTTAACAATTCAATGATTAACTTGATTTGTAAGTTTGAGTTCATGTTTTCGGCTATTAAAGATTTTCTAGCTAATTATATACCTCCTGAATGGGGAATGCTGGTATATAATTTTTTTACATCTAATGTAACCAATATAGGCTGTATATCTGTTTGGCATTCAATTGTGTCTAATTTATTTAGGAAATCAGTAGAATCTTCTATGTATGAATGTAGCTTGCATTCTATGGGCTTAAAAATTCTATCAAGAAGGGTAGCCACATTTGAGAGAACAGAATCAATACTAGCCACTATAGGGCATCCAGGAGGGTTATCAATACTCTTGTGTATTTTTGGGAGTATATAAATTAGAGGAGTAATACATTCTTTCCTAATAAGATACTCTTTATGTTTATAATTAATGATTTTGTTATCTAAAGCTCCTTGGACAATTGTTATGAGTTCTGTTTGTATACTTTTTAACAGATTTTTTCTAATTTTTCATAAACCTCAATATCACTTAATTGTTTATTAATCTCATCCATATATTTTATGTTATCCATGATTACAATTGCTCCACCCTTGTCAGCCTTATTAGGGTTATTCATGATGTCTACTAAGGACTTCTTTTCATCAGCTGACAGATTATATTTTACTGATACCCCTTTTGTGTGTATTAATATCATGCTTAAGTTGTTCTATATCTTTATTTACAAGGGAAATATAAGTCTCTACTGGATGGTAGCTTGTTGGTGGAATAAACTCTGATTTGGTAGTTAAACCAAAGTTAGACAATTTTAAACAACTAAAATTAGTAACATTACCCCAATCAATATTACCTTGCACCTTAGAAAAATTAGCTTTAAGGCGTAAATTTCTAAAAAACCTGTACAATTCAATGTCCAAGTCCAAATAATTGATTGTATTACTAGGGCAAAACCCTAAACCCCTATTCAGTAAGTTCTTTTCACATTCTGTTAACGGTACTTGTTATATGTTTATCACTAGGTTGTTTACCGTTTCATCTGGCGTCCTCTTGTCGGTCGACTTGAGACTTCATTGATATTGGCAGCCACCCCTCCTCCTCCGTTTCGTCTGGTTACCTGTGGGGAAAAAGAAGACTGGGACTGTGGTGTTGCCCCCGCTGAGTTGCTCCTGGATGTATAACTTGCATCCGATCGTGTGGAGCGATCCCTTCCGCGATGACTCTGGCATCTGACGTCACGTCTGTATCCTCTCATCTCACGAGATTCCCATCTGTACATGTGACCATTCAGGTAGTCATCAGCGTCTCGATAGAACTTGTTTCGCTTCTTGTCCTCATTGATTTTCCGGGACTCTTCTATCTTTGTGTCAACCTCTGTTTTCAAGGTAGTAAACTCAGTAAGAGATAATTTGTCTTGTAGACTCGTTTCCAATACTTGTATCTTTTGTTGGTTAACTTGTATTTCTTTCTGTATATGTTGTATGCTCAATATCATTAAATCAAAAGAACATTTTATTAAGAATGTTTTCAAATGTGGAACAGTATTCTTTATCATCCATAAAGAGTGTCGGTCTCAGTGACACTCTAAGTCCTCTAGGGATTCGGCGTAGTCTGTAATATTCTGCCAGTGTGGAGGTGTGAAGTTCCCAATTCACTTCTTTTTTCTTTTTTCTCTCCCACTGTTTTGAGCTTATTTCTGTATCAGGAACAGCCAAAAAGTCCCTAGGACCTCTTACCAAAGTAGCAATAGCAGCAGCCTCCATATCAGTAAAAGTAAACACATCTTGTTGAACTTCCATAGCTTGATATAGTATTTGTTTAGATTGAAATTGTGCAATAGACGGTGTAAAAATGGTAATCAGCAAGGAAAGTCCAGCACCAATTCCAATAATTCAACGATTTATGGGTGCAAGCTGCTTCTGTCCCACCAAGACAGATAAATATAGAAATGAAGAAAAAGCTGCAGCACTCCAAACAATTTTTTTGTGGTTTTATTTCAAGCAAAAAGACACAGGTGACGTTTTGGGCTTTGCCCTTTCTCAAGCCAAGTGATTAGAAACATAATTAGGGCCTACCTTTTATAGGCTGTGAGTGAATCAAAACATAGGTGCATTGTATTCAAGTAATTAAATTTTAAAGAGACAGTACTGTTTATAGAACCCAATACTTCTATTTTTACTATATTCACATATATACAAAAATACAATATTATTGTTCTTTACTGTGTTTATAAATTAGTGACTATATATATATATATATATATATATATATATATATATATATATATATATATATATATAATGAAACAACTTAGCAATATACTTCTGCTGATCTCTGCTATACATCTTACCATAATTGGCTTTATGAGATAACAACTGCTAAACAAAGTACTCTATTCTAACATTATGACTGTTTTTTGGTGAACAATTCTGTTGCACTTTAACAATACATTTTTTTCCAGAGTACGTTTTGTAAATGGTCAATTGTTCGTTTTGTATGATTTTTAAATTACAATTTTCATTGCGCACTTTTGTAATGCATGCAACTTCTTCCCATACGAAAATGCAGCATACGTGACCTTGTTTTCAGGGTAAAAATAGGTTTATAGAAAAATAGAAGTACTGGTGAGCATTGTTAAATAATCTGATCAGGCCAGAGAGCTTTATAGAATCAGGCCCTAAGTCATATGTATCATATGTGTGTATCCTGCTGAAACAATAAAGGGACACTGAACCCAAATTTTTTCTTTTGTGGTTCAGATAGAGCATTACATTTTAAGCAACTTTCTAATTTACTCCTATTATCAAATTTTCTTCATTCTCTTGCTATCTTTATTTGAAATGCAAGAATGTAAGTTTAGATGCCGGCCCATTTTTTGTGAACAACCTGGGTTGTTCTTGCTGACTGGTGGATAAGTTCGTCCACCAATAAAAAAAAGTGCTGTCCCGCCTACTGAACCAAAAAACCCTTAGGTGCATTCTTTTTCAAATAAAGATAGCAAGAGAACAAAGTAAAATTGATAATAGGAGTATATTAGAAAGTTGCTTAAAATTGCATGCTCTATCTTTATCATGAAAGAAAACATTTGGGTTCAGTGTCCCTTAAGAAAGTTTGCTAGTAGTTTTTTGCTAATGGAAGTATATTGAATAAATATTTCTGTTTAAAATTCAATTTTTAGCTTTCAATCCCTTTAAGTGGCCCTGGTCTATGCGTTCCCAAAATGCTTATAAAAGTTTGTTGTCTTGTTATTGTGTTGTTCATCTTTATGAACCTAGGGGTGCACATTCAGGCTCACACGTTTCATATATGATAGTGCTCAGAAAGAAACACTGGTAGGAATAGTAAGAATAGAATCCTAAGTAATTTTACTCAAAGAAAACAAAATCAAAGCTAAAATCCCTTTTGTGTATTTCTTATTGATTATAATGCTAAATTGTTTTATATCATCTCAAATAGCAAACATTTGGTATTATATTTGCATGGCTAGTTACAATATTACAAACAGACATAGCGCTATAAATTATATTATTCTTCAAAGAATATGTTTACTGAGTAATTACTAACAAAAAGCTTTAAACACAGAAATTATGTTCTTTCATTTTTTATGTAAATTACTTTGCAAATGCATCAGTTCCAGTACTCGAAATTGAAATAAATCTATTTTGTGCTTTTCTATTTTGTTAATGCAGTTTTGATGGCAAGCAATGAAAATATGCATACTGATAAATTGCATAACTTAAATTGGATGCTCATTAAAAGACAAGTGATGGAGCATAAAATTATTTAATATTCAACAAAGAAATGATCTGACCATTTAAATAAATGTGAATGATGCAATATAAATATAGACTTCAATTACTTTTTTTTATTTCTATTTACTTTATATAAAACAATGAAACAATAAATGATTAAATATACCATGATGTTTTATATTTTATTTAAAATAAACACTGTTCTGAAAAATTGAAGATGGCTAATACATAGGGCTCCATTTATCAAAGGCTGGACGGATTATGTTCCCATCCAGGTATTTTGTAAACCTGGCGTTGTGAAGAGCATCTGCTGCCCGCAGTTTAAAGGGACAGTCTAGTATAAATTAAACTTTCATTATTCAGATAGGACTTGTAATTTTAATCAACTTTCCAATTTACTTTAATCATCAAATTTGCTTTTTTCTCTTGGTATTCTTAATTTAAACTAAACATAGGTAGACTCATATGCTAATTTCTAAGCCTTTGTGGGCTGCCTCTTATCACAGGCTTTTTAAATCTCTTTTCAACACAAAGAGACAGAAAGTACACATGGGCCATATAGATAACACTGTGTTCAGGCACAGGGGGTTATTTAAGATTTAGCACAAAACAATGCTAAATTTAAGACAATAGATAATAAATAGTCACAGTCATGTGATCAGGGGGCTGGAAGAAGGTTCCTAGATACAAGGTAATCACAGAGGTAAAAAGTACATTAATATAACTGTGTTGGTTATGCAAAACTGGGGAATGGGTAATAAAGGGATTATCTATCTTTTAAAACAATAACAATTCTATGGTAGACTGTCCCTTTAATATTGCACAGGCGATTCCTTGCTAAGATGTGCCCCCTACTTGTCAGTCATTCCAATCAGATTGCAATGATTTAATTCCTCCACCCTTGAGGTGGCAAAGAGGCTAAGTAGCTATGGTCTTTAGATTGGAGCTACTTAACTAGCATTTCAGGCCCACAAGCAATGTGCAGGCCCTGAATCTGCATCTACAGCTTCATAAATGGGGCTAATAGAAAAATAGATTTTAATGACAGATAAGAACAATAAGCCCAAAAAATCTGCCCAAATTTCCTAAAAGTTAATACTTTAAGTGATTTTAGTCTTTGTTTTCAAACCCATTAGAATACATTTGATTACCTTCCAATTGTGATTGTTTTCAATTGTGATTGTTTTTGATTATGAGAAATAAAAACATACATTTGCATTATGGGCATTACTGGGGGAGTTATGGTGACTTTCATGGTATTTTATGCCATTTTTCACGCTTTTCAAAAGTGGAAGTTATAAAAAGCTAATGGAAAATCATGTCACTACCAAAAATGTGTACATTGTTGTACACCATATAAGCTTATGGTAACCAGATGAAGCTTAGATGCAGATTTTGATCAGGGGAGAAGGACAGAAAGGTTACATATATATAGCATATGTATAGCTTGTGTTTTCTACTTATTTTTTTATCAAGTATACATGTTTTTGTCTTGACTACAAACTGTCGGCTAGATTTAGAGTTTGGCGGTAGACAAAACCAGCGTTAGAGGCTCCTAACGCTGGTTTTTACCGCCCGCTGGTATTTGGAGTCAGTCAGGAAAGGGTCTAACGCTCACTTTCCAGCCGCGACTTTTCCATACCGCAGATCCCCTTACGTCAATTGCGTATCCTATCTTTTCAATGGGATCTTTCTAACGCCGGTATTTAGAGTCGTGGCTGAAGTGAGCGTTAGAAATCTAACGACAAAACTCCAGCCGCAGAAAAAAGTCAGGAGTTTAAAGCTTTCTGGGCTAACGCCGGTTCATAAAGCTCTTAACTACTGTGCTCTAAAGTACACTAACACCCATAAACTACCTATGTACCCCTAAACCAAGGTCCCCCCACATCGCCGCCACTCTATTAAAAATTTTTAACCCCTAATCTGCCGACCGCACACCGCCGCCACCTACGTTATCCCTATGTACCCCTAATCTGCTGCCCCTAACACCACCGACCCCTATATTATATTTATTAACCCCTAATCTGCCGCCCCCAATGTCGCCTCCACCTACATACAATTATTAACCCCTAATCTGCCGACCGGACCTCATCGACACTATAATAAATGTATTAACCCCTAATCTGCCTCACTCCCGCCTCAATAACACTATAATAAATAGTATTAACCCCTAATCTGCCCTCCCTAACATCGCCGACACCTAACTTCAAGTTTTAACCCCTAATATGCCGACCGGACCTCACCGCTACTCTAATAAATTTATTAACCCCTAAAGCTAAGTCAAACCCTAACCCTAACACCCCCCTAAGTTAAATATAATTTAAATCTAACGAAATAAATTGACTCTTATTAAATAAATTATTCCTATTTAAAGCTAAATACTTACCTGTAAAATAAACCCTAATATAGCTACAATATAAATTATAATTATATTGTAAATATTTTAGGATTAATATTTATTTTACAGGCAACTTTGTATTTATTTTAACCAGGTACAATAGCTATTAAATAGTTAATAACGATTTAATAGCTACCTAATTAAAATAATTACAAAATTACCTGTAAAATAAATCCTAAACTAAGTTACAATTAAACCTAACACTACACTATCAATAAATAAATTAAATAAACTACCTACAATTATCTACAATTAAACCTAACACTACACTATCAATAAATTAATTAAATACAATACCTACAAATAAATACAATGAAATAAACTAACTAAAGTACAAAAAATAAAAAAGAACTAAGTTACAAAAAATAAAAAAATATTTACAAACATTAGAAAAATATTACAACAATTTTAAACTAATTACACCTACTCTAAGCCCCCTAATAAAATAACAAAGACCCCCAAAATAAAAAAATGTCCTACCCTATTCTAAAATTAAAATAGAAAAGCTCTTTTACCTTACCAGCCCTGAAAAGGGCCCTTTGCGGGGCATGCCCCAAAGAATTCAGCTCTTTTGCCTGTAAAAAAAAACATACAATACCCCCCCCAACATTACAACCCACCACCCACATACCCCTAATCTAACCCAAACCCCCCTTAAATAAAGCTAACACTAAGCCCCGGAAGATCTCCCTACCTTGTCTTCACCACGCCGGGTTCACCGATCGATCCAGAAGAGCCTCCGATGTCTTGATCCAAGCCCAAGCGGGGGGCTGAAGATGTCCATGATCCGGCTGAAGTCTTCATCCAAGCGGGAGCTGAAGAGGTCCATGATCCGACTGAAGTCTTCTATCAAGCGGCATCTTCAATCTTCTTTCTTCCGGATCCATGTAGTTCATCCCGCCGACGCGGAACATCCATCTTCACTGACGACTTCCCGACGAATGACGGTTCCTTTAAGGGACATCATCCAAGATGGCGTCCCTCGAATTCCGATTGGCTGATAGGATTCTATCAGCCAATCGGAATTAAGGTAGGAAAATTCTGATTGGCTGATGGAATCAGCCAATCAGATTCAAGTTCAATCTGATTGGCTGATCCAATCAGCCAATCAGATTGAGCTTGCATTCTATTGGCTGTTCCGATCAGCCAATAGAATGCGAGCTCATTCTGATTGGCTGATTTGTTATTTTATTAGGGGGCTTAGAGTAGGTGTAATTAGTTTAAAATTGTTGAAATATTTTTCTAATGTTTGTAAATATTTTTTTATTTTTTGTAACTTAGTTCTTTTTTATTTTTTGTACTTTAGTTAGTTTATTTCATTGTATTTATTTGTAGGTATTGTATTTAATTAATTTATTGATAGTGTAGTGTTAGGTTTAATTGTAGATAACTGTAGGTAGTTTATTTAATTTATTTATTGATAGTGTAGTGTTTAATTGTAACTTAGGTTAGGATTTATTTTACAGGTAATTTTGTAATTATTTTAACTAGGTAACTATTAAATAGTTATTAACTATTTAATAGCTATTGTACCTGGTTAAAATAATTACAAAGTTGCCTGTAAAATAAATATTAATCCTAAAATAGCTACAATATAATTATAATTTATATTGTAGCTATATTAGGATTTATTTTACAGGTAAGTATTTAGCTTTAAATAGGAATAATTTATTTAATAAGAGTTAATTTATTTAGTTAGATTTAAATTATATTTAATTTAGGGGGGGTGTTAGTGTTAGGGTTAGATTTAGCTTTAGGGGTTAATACATTTATTAGAGTAGCGGTGAGGTCCGGTAGGCAGATTAGGGGTTAATACTTGAAGTTAGGTGTCGGCGATGTTAGGGAGGGCAGATTAGGGGTTAATACTATTTATTATAGGGTTAGTGAGGCGGATTAGGGGTTAATACATTTATTATAGTAGCGGTGAGGTCCGGTCGGCAGATTAGGGGTTAATAATTGTAGGTAGGTGGAGGCGACGTTGTGGGGGGCAGATTAGGGGTTAATAAATATAATAAAGGGGTCGTGGTGTTAGGGGCAGCAGATTAGGGGTACATAGCTATAATGTAGGTTGCGGCGGTGTACGGAGCGGCAGATTAGGGGTTAAAAAAATATGCAGGGGTCAGCGATAGCGGGGTCGGCAGATTAGGGGTTAATAAGTGTAAGGCTAGGGGTGTTTAGACTTGGGTACATGTTAGGGTGTTAGGTGCAGACTTAGGAAGTGTTTCCCCATAGGAAACAATGGGGCTGCGTTAGGAGCTGAACGCTGCTTTTTTGCAGGTGTTAGGTTTTTTTTCAGCTCAAACTGCCCCATTGTTTCCTATGGGGGAATCGTGCACGAGCACGTTTTTGAAGCTGGCCGCGTCCGTAAGCACCGCTGGTATCGAGAGTTGCAGTGGCGGTAAATTATGCTCTACGCTCCTTTTTTGGAGCCTAACGCAGCCATTCTGTGAACTCTAAATACCAGCGGTATTTAAAAGGTGGGGGGGGGGAAAGCATGCGTTAGCTACGCGGGTCATTACCAACAAAACTCTAAATCTAGCCGTGTGTGAGTTGGAAAGGGACAGAAAGAGGATGAGACGGGAGAAATAGACAGGAGGAGTGAGAGTGAAGGAGGTAGTGCGAGGGAGAAGGTGCGTGAGAGGTAAAGAGTGACGGAATGTCATATCATAGAGAGCATAGGAAAAGGGGTGGGGGGGCGGAGAGAAGTAAGAGGCAGTGTGAGGGAAGAGATTGGGAAAATGATAGACAGAAAGACAGATAGACAGAAAGACAGGCACACACACAGACAGACAGACAAATAGATGATAGACAGATAGATAGTGTGAAAGAGGGAGAGGAGTGATTCTTAGCTTAGCAATTAGCAAGAAAGGACATACAAGAGTACATCTGTGGAGATTGTGTACATATTTAAAATGCATTTGTTCATTATTTGCAGATTCTCTTTACCTTTTGAATTGTAATTAACACATAAATATAGAACAGCTGATTATGCAATATGCTTTCAGGAAGCACAATTTCAACAGATGTATTTTTTTCTTCATATTAGCATATAAAATGCTAATATGTCTCCTTCTTTGATTCTTTATATAGCAAAACCTTTTCACACACAAATATTAAAAAATAACAATCCAAAAATGTACTTTATGCTGACTTTCTATAGAGATCTACCAGGTAGTTATAGTTGCTAATAAGAAAGAGATACTTTAGGTTATTATGTACTTGGAACATCTGAGTGCAATTTTCTATATTCCTTCTCACACTCACTGTGTTAGAACTGACAGTGACATTTACCTTGGAAGGGGGAAAATGTCAGTGACCATAAACATCATGGATGGCATCTACAGGTGAATTGCAGTGTAGACAAAGAAGTAAAAGATAAGAAAAAATGGCATGATATTTGGGGCACAGAGAAAGTATCAGTAGTGTGAAGTAGCGAGATCAAGAGAGGGAGCTTGGGAGAAGTGTCACCATGATCAATGTTTGCCAGATAGAACAAGAAAAACCTTTGCTGACATTCGCCAGAGCTGTCGTCAGGGAATTCTATAAAAAGGGGCTATACAAACAAGTTGCTGTCAAATAGCTTGTCACTGGGGCAGTGCCCTCAAAGGTACACCCACTGTACCCTTTAACATGGATACATATTGGTACCCTTGCAGATTGTACTTTTAAAAAGCAAATATGTACCTTTTGTGACTACATTGCACCTTAATGCAATGGTACCATAATGTACCCATAAAAATGGATCAAATTTGACCTTTTAAGGCTACTTCCCCAGTGACCAGCCCTATGTACCTCATGATGGCAAATGTGTACTCAACACAGCGTATTAAAACTGCTGTTCCATCAAATGTATTAAATAACATTCAACTATGCATTCACCTACTTATGCTCTTGCTCAGAAAGTATAAAAGTATTTGTCTAGCTTTAAATAACAATAACTAAAATAAACAAACAGTAGCCACACCAAAGTTTAATGATTTTGGAAAGAATAGTCAAAAAGTAGGTCCTAAGACTGCCACTGAAATTCCTGAAAGACCCAAGCAAAGCAAACAATTCCAAAAAGAGCTACTCAAAATACCTTATTTCACTCTGTACTAGACTCTAACAGCACACCATTAAACTTATGGTGACACACGGGGTGTAAAACATATAGAAAACAACATAATGATATAATAGAACTCTAACAAAAGGAATGGGGATTTAGTGGAGGGATAAACGATAAAACTCACAACCATACATTTGAATTGTCACCCTATGCAACTTATTTGCAAAAGAGTCTTTTACCCCAGGACACATTTTGGAGATGAACCTTCTACCAATAGATGACGTTGTGCTACACTATGTCCAGGAACATTCAACCAATAGATGGCACTATGGCGTGTTACACAATGTCCATTTATATGACTAGGGAATCGTAACAATTTTATTAAATTGGTTCTTAAACAGCTTTTGTTTATTTTAGAGAGTTTAAAATAAGATTTTTTTCTTTGTCATTTAATTTAATACATTTGTTATATGTATAAGAGTTATCATCTTATGCTCTAAATATAAACATTAAAATGTTACTTAAGTGATTGTGTGATTTTAGAACCTGCAAGTGTCATTGAAGATATGGGTTGTAAAGTATTTTTTGTTGCTTTGTCCACCTCTTGCATATAACCAACAACCATTGAACATTAATTATTTTGCTGTAGAACATGTATGTTGAATTCATTTTGGATGATTGGTAGTTATGTGTTCATTGAATAATTGAGATCATTGTGGAAAACTCTATGTAGCCTAAGTATAAAATAACTGTTTATAATCTCAGCCACAGCAGTTGTACTCTAAGGACTAGATTACAAGATCACGAAAATTCCGCTAGAGTTAAAGGAACAGTCTAGTCAAAATTAAACTTTCATGATTCAAATAGAGCATGCATTTTTAAATAACTTTCCAATTGACTTTTATCATTAAATTTGCTTTGTTCTGTTGGTGGTATTTTTGAAAAGCTAAACCTAGGTAGGCTCGAACTGATTTCTAAATGGTTGAAAACCGCCTCTTAGCTCAGAGCATTTTTAAATTTGTTAACAGTTAGACAGTACTAGTTCATGTGTGTCATATTAGATAACATTATGCTCACTCCCGTGGAGTTATTTAGGAGTCTGCACTGATTGGCTAAACTGCATGTCTGTCAAAAACACTGAGATATGAGGCAGTTAGATACAAGGTAATCACAGATGTAAAACATATATTAATATAACTGTGTTGGATATGCAGAACTGGGGAATAGGTAATAAAGGGATTATGTATCTTTTTAAACAAAAAAACATTCTGGTGTAGACCGTCCCTTTAAGCTTTTTGCACTAGTCGGCTTGCGTCCATATAAGAAGTTAAAAAGCGTATTTTGCGCTAGTGTTAACCTGAATTTTCCCTGTATTCGTGTAGAATGTAGAAAAAAAGTTGTATAAAAACACCCGAGATCGCAAAAATACCATCGCATTTTCGCATTCCCAATAGAAGTCAATGGAGAAGAAAAAATTGTTGAAAAAGTAACATAGCATATTCGCATAAGCAAATTTGAAATATTTATAGTAAATACATAGTTAAATTTTTTATTAAATATGAATAGTGCATAAATATGTTTTATCATGTTTTCATCAACCTAATGGCAAAGGGTTCTAATGTACTTATATTTATATCTATATGTGTGTACATATATATTAATGTTTTTATATGTGTATATATGACTGTAAATACATATACTGTATACACATATAAATACATTTATATAAATGTACATATATATATATATATATATATATATATATATGTACAAATACATTTTCAGCAATGTATATGTATGTGTCTTAATAATAAAGCCATTTGCCTGCCTTTTTTTTCTAACACCCGAGATCTCATATCTTTGAGCCATTATAACTTTTTGTGCAATCATTTTTCAAAAAAAAATTTCATAGACAATGTTAATATGAGTGTAACTGTACTTTGTAATGTATTGTTGAAGTGTTTTGTGAAACTTTTTAGTTTTGTATAACAGTTAACCACAGCTTTGAGATTGCGGTAAGAATTGAAGCGTAAAAGGCATTTTACATGAACTGCAAATAATTTCACACATAGGGCCAGATTATATGCAAAAAATATTTTTTTCACGCTTGGGCTCTAACTGCACTCAAGTAAAAAAATTAGCACAGTCAGGTTAACGCTGGTATTACAAGTTGAAAGTAAAAAGTTAGCACGAGAGGGAAAGACTCAGGCGCGCTAACTTTAGGACTTATATAAAATATCAAAACCATGCTAACTCCAACTCCCAATAGAGTTCTATGGGGCGTGCTACAAAAAGCCTTTTTAGTTATCGCTAGCGCACTTCTCAATGCTGAGCTAAACCAACTACACTAAAGCCAAAGGTGCAATAGAAATACTTCAAATTATTATGTTCTTCACTAGAAGAAAATGTCTTTTTTATTTTTAAATATATATTTATATACACAGTATATGATTATTTATTTGTAAGATATAAATATATACCTAGATATCTATCTATATATCTATCTATCTATCTATCTATCTATATATATATATAATTTTCTTAGTGAAGAAAATTTAAAGTATTTCTATTAAAAACACATTCAAACATTAAAACTGAATAAAAATGATTATGCATGTTTCAATGTTTCAAGGTATTTGACTTGGAAGGCCTCACAAGTGTATATATATATATATATATATATATATATATATATATACAGTATATGTGTGTGTATATGCTATCATTAGCACGCCACTTGTAATCTAGCCCTTAATATGAAAATGGTTTGCAGCCATACAATGTGCATCATGCAAGTGTATGCAACATCCTCCAGAAGTAGATGATAAACCACAATACAAGACAAAATATTGTGTGAGAGGTGTGCCAAAAAATCACCCCCAATGAGGCGAAAATACAAACAAATCAAATTAACACAAAATACAAGCAAATAACACTGCACATATATTTAACCAGATACTCAAATGAGTAAAATAGGTGAAAAAGTCCACAGGTGGTCCTTCAACAGCAAAACAATATGTGACAGGCAGGCAGCTCTCTCAACAAAATGGGTCAAAATATATCAAGTCCTATAAGACAAAAAAAGAAGAGGCGCCCTTTGGTGCAATAAATCAAAGACAATGCAATAGCATGTAGCAACGGCAGAAAAGGTACTCACAAACGGAGATGCACATCCAGTGCAATACAACACGGACCGAGGCTTCAGAGCAGCTCGGCTGACTCAAACACTCCAACAGAGCAGCTGGGCCACAAAGGGGCTCGTTTCCAGTGATGTCACAGCTTCCGGTTCCAATGGAAGGAACACAGCCAATAGTGTAGTACCACCTGCGATAGGTCTACGTAATGCGGGTTCCCAAGCATGTATCCAAAAACCGCAAAATCTATCTATACATTTATCCTTTTCTAAATTAGAGGAATTGATTAACACTGAGTGCAGGAATTGGTGGGATGCGGAAATGCTAAAAAAGTATCTTGAGAAAAAACAAGTCCCTAGAGGATTGAGGATTTTTAAAAACTGGTCTTTTAAAGATGATGCTAATTTGTTAGTCAAATGGGAAGACACCTGGGAGAATGTTCTTTCCAGTTGATGAGAATTTAGTGGCCAAAATTACTATAGAAATGTAAAAATTACAAATACAGCCATATAAATTTAAAACCTCTACTGAATATGAAGAGTTTAATAAATTGACTCTACAGAAAACTGATGCCTATCAGAAACGCATCTAACTGAGAATGCATCTGCATACATTATTTCCTTCAGAAGTATGTAGTGAGTTTAGAATCTTATATTAGAGATTCCTCTGATTTGTTAAAAAAGTTGAATTGTATTCAGGTAACCAAGGGATTTCTTTGCATACCCTGTGATGTACAGGCCCTTTATTCTAATATCCCTCATGATTTAGGTATAGAGGCTATATCTGTTTTTTTTGGAAAGTGATTGGTATATTCCTCCACTTCAAAAACAATTTATTTTACAACTCATTTTATTTATCCTTAAGCACAATTATTTTTTATTTCAAGATGATTTTTATTTACAGGTTAAAGGGACTGCCATGGGTACCAGGTTTGCCCCAAGTTTTGCAAACCTTTTTATGGGTTGCTTTGAACATCAATATATATATCAATCTAGATATGGGCAAACCTGGTATTCTATGGCAGATTTATAGATGATCTCATATTTTTATGGAATGGCTCTATGGAGGGAGCTGATAATACTAATGATAGGGGGGTAGTCTTCACTAGTTGCATTCATCATGAATCAGTGGTGTTTTTGGATTTATGTTTGCGATTTAATGATATAGGAGGAATAGATAGTTCTACCCACTTTAAAACAGTTGATAGCAATAATTACCTAGATTTTTCCAGCAATCACTATTACCCATGGAAAAAGAATGCCCCATATGAATTAGGCGTAATTGTAGTAAACTTTCCAACTATGAGGAACAAAGCCTCATTTTAAAGAAAAGGTTCCTAGAAAAGCTCTACCCTTTGGATATTATAGATAAAAGGTATCTATCTTCGTGCTAAAAATGAAAATAGGGAGGAATATTTCCAGGACCATAAAAAAGACAATATAGCACCAAGCGAGAACTCTAAGAATTCTGAATTAAGATTTATAACTCAGTTTAATTCTAGCCATAGACTTATCCTTCAAACCCTAAATAATCATTGGAGGATTCTTAAGAGAGATCCGATTCTGAGTGAACTGATTAGGGCTAAGCCCTCTACAGTTTTTAAGAAGGCACCCAATCTTAAGAACATCTTAGCCCCAAGAAAAATTGTTAAACACAAAAAAACTATTAGAGCAGGTCCTCAGAATACTAGAAATATTAATATTTAACATATATTTACAATCAGGAAAGGGGCATTCAAGTGTAGGTTTGTACATTGTAAAATGTGTGATCACATTGAATATGGAAGGACATCTTTCCATTCCCTTGTAAATATGAAAAATGACCAAATCAAAATTTTACTGACTTGTGCTTGACACTATGTAATTTACTTGTTATCTTGTGAATGTGGAATTCAATACGTGGGCCGCACGATTAGGTGCCTTAGCCACAGATGGTCTGAACACTATCGCAGTATTATTAACAACAAAAAAATTACATAGTGTCATTACACATTGCCATATGAAACATGATGGGAATCCTAATTGTTATACCATTATACCTATAGAAGGCATCCTCACATCATGTCTTTACAAGAGATTCATGAGACTAAGGCAAAGGGAAACCTACTGGATCCTCAAATTAAAGACTTTGCATCCCTTGGGACTCAATAAGAATGTGGATTTGGCGGCTATTTAGCAACCATCATAGTGGGATATCACCTCTGACTTGGTCTTATGAACATGTCCACATTATGAGATGTCTTTATACAGGGTCTATTTGTTTACTGAGGGTTGGTCTCTTTCGTGTAGCCATCATATAAGGCTTATTGATTTGACCCCTTTTCACATTGGGGAACTATTGTAATAAAGGATAGGAACACTTATCATTCAGATTCATGTGTGGAATAGCTTTTGCTTGTACGTTCACTTAATGATTTTTATATAAATATGAATTTTCAAATTTACACTTATTGTGGATCAACATGAATTTATCATGAAATTAGGAATTAAGTCACATTTTTATATTATTTTGCACTTGGTTTTATTTTATATTTATTTATATAAAATATGCTTAATTGCTGTTTATTCATGTGTAGCTTCTTCAGCATATATTATTATATATTCACGATATTAATGTTAATGTTTATTTGAATCACTATAACATTACTTGGATTAATAGCTGATAGTATTATATCACTTTATTTAGTTAGTTAATTACTTGATTTGTAACATGTATCACGGCTTATCATGTTCTGTTTTACTATAATGATAATGATGCACTTTATGATCACTTATGATATGTTTTTGTTCAGATAGTGGTTTTGTATAGAAAGTCATTTTGATATTATTGTTTGTTGTTATGTTGTACCTGTGATGTATTGGCTTTTCTATATTTCACACCCACTGATAAGCACCCAATCATTCAATAGGATCCCATTGCCGATCCCACCATCCAATAGGCATCGATTGATATTGTGGGTGTGTATTCTGTAGACGGTTTGATTGGCTACTTGAGGGTTTTAAATAGAGCAAGGTTTTATTATGCAGTATACAGCCTGATGAAATGGCAGCTTTTGCCGAGAAATGCGTTGCTGTGCAACATTTTTAACTTATTTTAATAAATCCATCTTTTATCTGAACCTTGCTCTTCCTTGCGGTTTTTGGATACCTGCTAGGAAACCCGCATTACATAGACCAATCGCAGGTGATACTACACTACTGGCTGTGTTCCTTCCGTTGGAACTGGAAGCTGTGACATCACTGGAGATGAGCCCCTTCTAGGCCCAGCTGCTCTGTTGGAGTGTTCGAGTCAGCCGAGCGGCTCTGAAGCCTCGGTCCGTTTTGTATTGCACTGGATGTGCATCTCCGTTTGTGGGTACCTTTTCTGCCGTTGCTACATGCCATTGCATTGTCTTTGAGTTATTGCACCAAAGGGCGCCTCTTCTTTTTTTGTCTTATAGGAGTTGATATCTCATCCTCCAGAAGTGCTTATATCTCATATATCCTGTAGCAGTCCAGTCCCCTCATCTATTCATTTTCACTTTTCAAAATGTTGCTTCGCTAAAGTATGTTACATAGATAAACTCTGGGAGTTTTTAAAACAACATAGTAGAGGCATGTAATTTAAAAATTAATTTCCTAGTAATTGTAACACGGAGTAGATGTGTGATTTAAAAATTAATTTAATTGTAATTGCAATTGTTATATAATCACAATATTTTAATTTAATATGATCAAATATTTTGGAAAAAATATATGTTGCAGATGTTATGTTGATTCATTTTAAAGGAACATAACATTGTTTGCGATGCATGGAGTAGTATTATGTTTAGAAGTATTTACCTGTGATGATATTTTTTTTATAACTTTACTAGATTTTCAGATTGTATATACATCCTCCATATCCACAACCATATACATCCTCATTATCCACAACCCCTGAGAGAACTTCAACAGCAATTTACAACATTTTTTCCTATTTTCTTAATAGTATCTCAGTTTGACAGTCACAATCTGGTTTCTTAGCTAATATCAGTTAAGGGCCCATTTTACACTTGAAAGCTGTTAACTTGTGCTTTTTACAACCCATTGAATGTTTCTTTAGTCGGATGCTTTTTGTACCCGTCAAGTAGTGTGATTATTACAAGTTGAAAGCAAAATGTTTTTGCACAAGTGCTAAACCGAAGTGCGTAAAATGCCAAACTTTGAATATCTCGACCACATTAACGTAATTCCCCCACAGACTTTAAGAAAGCGCGAAAACTGCAAAAAAGAAAACTAACATCCTTACTCGTGCGCAAACATGATCGCATTTTCTAAGGAGCGTTTACACAACATGAAATATTATTATTTTACATTCCAATGTTCTTCACATAGCAGAATATTTTCTATTTATTCTTAAATACATATTTCTATAAATAACTGATGTTTTTTTTTTGGTAAAATATATATTTATATTTAAAAAACTTCAAACATGAGGGCACTAAGAGTAATTGGCTAAGAGTAATTGGGGAAACCAGACGTGGACTCCTTGCACACATGCCCTTAGAGAGATACAACTGCACCTTACTGATCAGGCCCACAGAAGGCCGAAACGATCGTCTGGGTTTGTTGATTCTCTTGTTCAGAGAAGAATTGCTTGGTATTTCGGCGCTGGACTGTGTTTAGGCAGGGTCAGACTGATATGCTACAGGATATTTTTTCTCTGAAAAGGCATAGTGTGCAAAAAGAACGTGCACCCTGAGTTGCAATAGAAATGAACAGGCATGGAAGTTATTCTAGATTTTGTTCTATCTCAGGGCTGCTGTTCTCTCTCTTCTGATATTTTTATATATATATAGGATATATAGGATCTCTGATTCTTTTTGCTAGGAATAAATAGTTAGACTTACTTAAACAGTGAATCATATGATGCAATTGTTTTAAAAATGTCTGTTATTTTAATATAATTGTATTCTACAAGCTGGAGATATGGAAACATTTTAATTTTATTGGAGACAAGTATGGGACAGCAGTTTATTACAATGTGAGCTTGTTTGGTGATGATTTTGGAAACATAGCAATATTTGTTACAAATGTTTAAGAATGTATAGCTCAACAAAATGTTTGCTTCATCCATGGCTCTAGTAATGTAAAGTACATGTCTATTTAACTTTATTTTGAGGTTACGCAACATATTTCTACATTGAAAACACAAAACCTGCCTGTACTAATCTCTCCAATGTCATCTAAGTATCTACTATGCATCTCATTAACATGGTTTTATATATAGCTTAAACCAGAGTTCCTCAACTGCGGTCCTCAAGAACCCCTACAGTCTAGATTTTCATTATAGCTGAACTAGAACACAGGTGAAATAATCAGTTTATGGGTGAGAGCAGCTTAGTAACCATGGTTACTGAGCAGCTGATTACTTCACCTGTGCTCTAGTTCAGCTATAATGAAACCCTGGCCTGTTGGGGGTACTTGAGGACCATGGTTGAGAAACACTGGCTTAAACCACTGGTTTTCAAACCTGTTTACAGGCTTCCCTAACAGGTGAGGTTTTAAGCATTACCTTGGATAAGAGCAGGTAAAATAACCTTGTTTACTAATTAGCTGATTATTTCACCTGTGCTCTAGCTTAGATAACCTCAAAATCTGGCCTGTAAGGGAGGCCGGAGGACAGGTTTGAAAACCAGGGCTTAAACCAATGAATTCATTTTTTTTATAACAAACTGATTTTTCACTGGCTAGTTATAATTATTTAAAGCTTAGCAAAAACATAGTGAAGTTCAACATAAAGTGTACAATAATTATATATATGCATACTTGTGTGTGTTTATAACATGTCAGATATCAATCCATGCTCCATGCTGGTACCAAAAAAAGAAATAAAAAGAAATAAAAACATAAAAGAATACCATGGCTCAGTTATTAAGTTGATATGTAGGAAAAGAATACAGGGTTTAAGATAATTTAAAAACAAGTAAGTCCCAAGCAAACCAATACATACAATGTATATGATGCACTTTTTCTAAGTGATATGTACTATGATGATATGTAGGCTGCAATTTGCATGATTTTTTAAGATAAGTGCCACACTTCAATTCATGTATTCACAAGACATCCTTCTTTTAAAAACCAATTTCCTCCTACATAATTGGAAATTATAAAAAGTACTAAAAGGGAAACTACTACATTATATCTTCAGGAACTGAAGACTGAATATACATAAAACTGAATGGTTATTGCAGCCAAACTTTTGAGTTTTATGGCCTAAATTTGTGCTATCTAATTTTATCTGAGAGAAAAGTAAAATTGTGCAATACTGTGTATATCACTAAAACTGCACTAGACACAAAAAAACCAGACATTTTTATTTTATTTAACTTACAGCAAAATGAAATCCATGTAAAGTTTGTATTCAGAATAAACATTAGCAAACTATTTTATATGGAAAAGCAAATTAACAGAAAATTAAATCAGTCAATGCAGAAGAAGTATAATTAAATTAAGTCTCGCAAAGAAAATATATAGACAATTAGTTAATTAATATATATTTAATTTAAAGAAACATTGTATGAATGTTCTAGCAGGGTAGTGCAGCTATACGTATACCCTAGGACCAAAGATCCATGTTTTTGTACTGGGAATGGCAGTACAGAGCATTGGGAGGGATATATATGGAACAATGAGGGAAGGGAAAAGCAACACACCAACCAGATTACCCAAATCTACTTAAGGGACCAATGGGACGACAGATGTTGCAGCCAGATCACCATCACAATTCAGTGTTCTCTTATTATTTGAAGAGACATGTCACTCTCATCCAGTAAACCAGAGGCATTTATCCTTCATTTCCAGTGAGGATTAGTAAAAAGTACAAAACTATTTAAATCTTTCAGTGTCAATTTAAAGGACCAGTAAATACAGTAGATTTGCATAATCAACAAATGCATAATAGCAAAACAATGCAATAGCACTTAGGCCGATATTACATATGCAGCACAAGTTTCATCATAACTGCTGAAACCCCCATTGCCCATAAGTTCACCTTGCACATTGGGTGAATCACATAAATGGCGCTGGCAGATGATATACTGCCGTAAGTCGATCAAACTGATGAGGTTCAGAAATGTGCGCAAATAAAAATTTCTGTAGCTAGATTACAAGTTATGCGCGCTACAGGGAAATTAACTAACGCAACAAAAGTTGAGTTATTTAACCCCCTATAGCGCAGCCATTACAAGTTTTCAAACAGCCAGCTTGTGCGTGCGATATGGTGCTTTTAAGCTCCATACCGCACAAAATACAAGCACTGTTTTGACGTGCTCGTGCACGCTTTGCCCATAGACATCAATGGGGAGAACGGGTCAGAAAAAAGTCTAACACCTGCGATCGCGGAAAGAAAAGCTCCGTAATGCAGCCCCATTGATGTCTATAGGGGAAAAAAAACGAACGTTTAAACCTAATATCCTAACATAAACCCTGAGTCTAAACACCCCTAATCTGCCCCCACCTACATCACCGGCACCTACATAATGTTATTAACCCCTAATCTGCCGCCCCCAATATCGCCACCACCTAAATAAAACTATTAATCCCTAATCTGTTGCTCCCGATATCGCCACCACTATACTAAAGTTATTAACCCCTATTCCCCTGTACCCCAACATTGCCCACACTATAATACATCTATTTACCCCTATTATGCCACTCCCTGACATCGCCGCCACTAAATAAAACTATTAACCCCTACACCTCTGGCCTCCCACATCCCTACCACTAAATAAACCTATTAACCCCTAAACCACCAACCCCCCACATTGCAACAACCTAAATTAAACTATATTAACCCCTAAACCTAACCCTAACTTTAACGTAACCCTAAGCCTAACCCTAAACCTAACTGTAACCCTAAACCTAACGTAATCCTAACACCCGCTAACTTTAACATAATTAAAATATAACTAATTAAACTTACAATTATTAACTAAATAATTCCTATTTAAAACTAAATACTAAAATAAAAAAAACTATCTAAAAAAACCTAAGGGCATTTAGCTCTTTTGCTTTACCCTGAAAAGGGCATGCAGCTCTTTTACGAAAGCCCAAACCCTAAACTAAAAAAAAAACCCACCAAAAAAAACCTTAAAAAAAACCTTACACTAACCCTTGAATATCCACTCACAGTTTTTGAAGCCCCGCTTGAACGATCTTCATCCATGCGGCGAAGTCCTCATCCAGGTGGTGAGAAGTCTTGATCCAGACGGCCTCTTCTATCTTCATCCAGACAGCGAAGAGGTAGGAAAAATCTGATTGGTTGATTTAATCAGCCAATCGGATTGAAGTTCAATCCGATTGGCTGATTGGATGAGCCAAAAGAATTGACCTTGCATTCTATTGGCTCATCCAATCAGCCAATCGGATTGAACTTCAATTCGATTGGCTGATTAAATCAACCAATCAGATTTGTCCTACCTTAATTCCTATTGGCTGATAGAATCCTATAAGCCAATCAGAATTCGAGGGACGCCATCTTGGATGACGTCATTTAAAGGAACCTTCATTCTGCGTTAGGACATCGGAAGAAGAGGATGGCTCCGCGTCGGCTGGATAGAAGATGGCTCCGCTCCGGAAGGATGAAGATAGAAGACGCCGCCTGGATGAAGATGTCTGCCGATCCGGATGTCCTCTTCTGCCCGGATAGGATGAAGACTTCTGTCGGTCCGGATGTCTTCTTCTGACCCATCGGTGCCCGGCTGGGTGAACACGGCTCAAGGTAGGGTGATCTTCAGGGGGGTAGTGTTAGGTTTTTTTAAGGGGGGATCGGGTGGGTTTTAGAGTAGTGGTGTGTGGGTGGTGGGTTTTAATGTTGGGGGGTCTTGTATTTTTTTTTACAGGTAAAAGGGCTGATTACTTTGGGGCAATGCCCCGCAAAAAGCCCTTTTAAGGGCTGGTAAAAGAGCGGATTACTTTTGTAATTTAGTATAGGGTAGGGAATTTTATTATTTTGGGGGGCTTTTTTATTTTATTAGGGGGCTTAGATTAGGTGTAATTAGATTAAAATTCTTGTAATATTTTTTTATTTTTTGTAATTTAGTGTTTGTTATTTTTTGTACTATAGTTTAGTTTATTTAATTGTATTTTAGTTTAGATAATTGTAGGTAATTTATTTAATTAATTTATTGATAGTGTAGTGTTAGGTGTATTTGTAACTTAGGTTAGGATTTATTTTACAGGTGATTTTGTAATTATTTTAACTAGGTAGCAATTCAATAGTTATTAACTATTTAATAGCTATTCTACCTAGTTAAAATAAATACAAAGTTGCCTGTAAAATAAATATAAATCCTAAAATAGCTACAATGTAACTATTAGTTATATTGTAGCTATATTAGGGTTTATTTTATAGGTAAGTATTTAGTTTTAAATAGGATTAATTTATTTAATTATAGTAATTTTATTTCGTTATATTTAACTTAGAGGGGTGTTAGGGTTAGACTTAGGTTTAGGGGTTAATAACTTTCTAATAGTAGCAGCGACATTGAGGGCAGGAGATTAGGGGTTAATAAATATAATGTAGGTGTCGGCGATGTTGGGGACAGCAGATTAGGGGTTCATAGGGATAATGTAGGTGGCTGTAGTGTCCGGAGCGGCAGATTAGGGGTTAATAATATAATGTAGGTGTCAGCGATAGCGGGGGCGGCAGATTAGGGGTTAATAAGTGTTATAAGGTTAGTGGTGTTTAGATTCGGGGTTCATGTTAGGGTGTTAGGTGTAGACTTAGAAAGTGTTTTCCCATAGGAAACAATGGGCCTGCGTTAGTAGCTGAACACTGCTTTTTTGCAGGTGTTAGGTTTTTTTCAGCCAGCTCAGCCCCATTGTATCCAATGGGGAAATCGTGCACAAGCACGTTTTGCCAGCTTACCGCTACCGTAAGCAATGCTGGTATTGAGGTGAGAAGTGGAGCTAAATTTTGCTCAACGCTCATTTTTCTGAGGCTAACGCAGCCATTCACAAAACTTGTAATACCAGCGTTGTTTAAAGTGAGCGCTGGAAAAAAAAGATGCGTTAGCCCCGCAAGTTTTTACCGACAAAACTCGTAATCTAGGCATATATTTCTATAATAGTGTTGGTTATGCAAAACGGGGAACTGTTAAACAAAGATATTTGAGATTTTTAAACAATAACATTTTGGGTGTTTACTATCCCTTTAAGTTTTCATGTGCACGTGCGTACATTCCCCACAGAAATCAATGGAGAAAAACCACATAGCATATTCGCATTAGCAAATATGAAATATTTACAATAAATACATATTTATTAAATCTTTATTAAATATGAATATTGCATACATATGTTTTATCATGTTTTCATCTACTTTATGGCAAAGTACATATATATATATATATTTATGTGTTTATATATGTCTGTCAATACATATATACACATATAAATACATTAATATATATGTAAATTAAATATATATATATATATATATATATATATATACAGTATATATATATATATATATATATATATATATTCAAACAAATAAACCTCGCACCCAGTTTCAATCCAAGTTCAAAAGCACCACTTTTTTAATTCCACATTGTTGTGTTACCTCTTAAATCCAACGTTTCGGTCATCCACCTGGGACCTTTATCACTGCTATAACTGTATCCTTGATAAAGGTCCGGGGTGGAGGACCGAAACGTTGGATTTAAGAGGTAACACCACAATGTGCAATTAATAAAGTGGTGCTTTTGAACTTGGATTGAAACCGGGTGCAAGCTTTATTTGTTTGACTGTGTTTTGAGAGACTCGGCACCGGTTAGTAAGAGGACACAGGGTGTGCAGATAAATATATAAATATATATATATATATATATATATATATATATATATATATATATATATATATATACAGTATATACACAAATACATTTTTAGGAATTTATGTGAATGTATCTCTAAATTAAAATACTTTGGCGGGGTTTTTTTTTCTGACATCCGAGATCTCATATCTTTGAGCCCTTATAACTTTTTTGTACAATGTTTTTTTTTAATACTTTTTTATCAGACAGTGTTATTATGAGTGTAACTGTACTTTGTAATGTATTTTTGAACTGTTTTGAGCAACTTTTTTTGTTTTGGAAAACATTTAACCACAGCTCTGAGATCACGGTAAGGATTAAAGCATAAATTGTGATTGCGCTAGCCCAATCGTGATTTTGCTCAACTTGTAATATCATCACAATTAAAAAGGCTTGCAAAAAAGACAATATTGCTTGCACAAAACAGTTTTCACCTCACTGGCATTCTAGCCCAAAATAAGGGACAACAATCTTCTAAGGGCAGCTAAATAAGGGTTTCTGGGAGACCTTAAAAAAGTTTGGGCAAACAAGGGAGATCCCTGGAAATAAGTGAGGTTGTCAAATCTACTGTAACTTCATAAGCATTTAAATAGAGATACAGATAATCTGAATTGGACTAGTACAGCTCACCAGTGATGTGCAGTCACTAGAGGCAGGTGAGGCAGTGCTTCACCTCTCATATGGGCAAAAAAATATATATTTTTATTGGCTTTAAAAAATAAATAAAAAAAAAATGTATTTTTTTCCCCCCAGCATTTTTTTTTCCACAGCTACATGTTGTGCAATGGAGAGGCACAAGCAGGTCTGCCCACCATTACACAACATGCTGCGCCATCTACTGGATGAAAGTGGTTAAGATCATTGCATTGCCCATTAACTGCTTATTTGAGGCGGTCCTATTTGGGCTGAACCAATCCAGTGAGAAGCATTAGTAAGTGGAACTTAGGGTTGGGGCTGGATGTTAAATCATATAAAACAAAACAAAAACGGGAAAAAAACAACTTTCATATATTTTGTTGCTGTCCTGTGAACCTGCTAGCTTTGCTAAAGTGAAAAAGAGAGTTCTGTTCTTCCCCTCTAAGTGCAGTGGAATGTGCCACTGTCACTTCCTGAATCCTTACAGAGCAGAGGCAGAGAGAGCAGTGTTTCATCCACATCTTATTAAAGTAAGATTTTACTGAAAAGGATTCTGTTAGTGAAAATGATCATTTAATGAATGTGGTTTAGTGTTTTTTTTTACTCTTTTACAGCAAAGGATCATTTTTGTATTTTGTTTACTCAAACTTTACACCCACTAACTTAGCAGCTTGCCTCTGTACTTCACACTAATTTGTAGACTCATTTTCTGAACTCTCTGTAGCTCTGCTGTTTTATTACTTAAAAATGCAGTGGTCCCTCTCCCCCCCCCCCCCTTGTGTGTGTGTCTCTCACTCTATCTATCCATCTCTCTCCTTATGTGTTGTTCTCTTCCATGGTCTCTTTCTCTCTCTGTCGCTCTTCCTCCCCCTCTGACTCTCTCATCCCTTATGTGTCTCTCTAACCCTCTGTGTGTGATTGTGTCTCTCTCTCTCTAACCCTCTGTGTGTGATTGGGTCTCTCTCTCTCTCTCTCTCTCTCTCTCTAACCCTCTGTGTATGATTGTGTCTCTCTCTTTCTAACTCTGTGTGTGATTGTGTCTCTCTCTTTCTCTCTCTCTCTAACCCTCTTTGTATGATTGTGTCTCTCTCTCTCTCTCTCTCTCTCTCTCTCTCTCTCTCTCTCTCTCTAACCCTCTGTGTGTGATTGTGTCTCTCTCTCTCTTTCTCTCTCTCTAACCCTCTGTGTGTGATTGTGTCTCTCTTTCTTTCTTTCTCTCTCTCTCTCTCTCTCTCTCTCTAACCCTCTGTGTGTGATTGTGTCTCTCTCTCTCTCTTTCTCTCTCTCTAACCCTCTGTGTGTGATTGTGTCTCTCTCTCTCTTTCTCTCTAACCCTCTGTGTCTCTCTCCCCCCATCTCTCTCTCCCTTTCCCCCCCCCGAGTGCTTGTCTGTGTTTCTGTCTACCTTTTATTTATTTATTTAATTAATGAATTGGTAGTGCCATCTGATGGTGTGGCTTTATTTAAAGGGGTGGGGTCAAGCGCCCCACCATCTTTAAATTTCACCTCTCTCTTTCTCTCTCTCTAACCCTCTGTGTGTGATTGTCTCTCTCTCTCTCTAACCCTCTGTGTGTGATTGGGTGTCTCTCTCTCTCTCTCTCTCTCTCTCTCTCTCTCTAACCCTCTGTGTATGATTGTGTCTCTCTCTTTCTAACGCTGTGTGTGATTGTGTCTCTCTCTCTCTCTCTAACCCTCTTTGCATGATTGTGTCTCTCTCTTTCTCTCTCTCTAACCCTCTGTGTGTGATTGTGTCTCTCTTTCTCTCTCTCTCTCTCTCTCTCTCTCTAACCCTCTGTGTGCGATTGTGTCTCTCTCTCTCTCTCTCTCTCTCTCTCTCTCTCTCTCTCTCTCTCTAACCCTCTGTGTGTGATTGCGTGTCTCTCTCTCTCTCTAACCCTCTGTGTGTGATTGTGTCTCTCTCTCTCTTTCTCTCTCTCTAACCCTCTGTGTGTGATTGTGTCTCTCTCTCTCTTTCTCTCTAAACCTCTGTGTCTCTCTCCCCCCATCTCTCTCTCCCTTTCCCCCCCCCGAGTGCTTGTCTGTGTTTCTGTCTACCTTTTATTTATTTAATTAATGAATTGGTAGTGCCATCTGATGGTGTGGCTTTATTTAAAGGGGTGGGGTCAAGCGCCCCACCATCTTTAAATTTCACCAGCCGCCACTGGATCAAGACATTTTTATATTTACTGAATAATGAAAGAATCTATAAGCATAATTTACAGCATTAAAGTAAAAAGTATGTTTTAAACATATTTTAATGGGCATGGATTTCTAGATCTCATAATCAGAGCAAGCATTGTGTTATCTGGCAAGAGTTTCTGTTACAATCCTTTTAGACTAAAATCAGATGTTTACTAAGTTGACCAGTTTTCCAAGACACCATTTAAAGGGACATGAAACCCATATGAAACCCATATGAAACCCATATGCAAATTTAAATAACTTTCCAATTTTCATCTAATATCTAATTTTCTTCATTCTTTTGATATCCTTTGTTGAAAATCATATCTAAATATGCTCAGTAGCTGCTGATTAGTGGCTGCACATAGATACCACATGTGATTGGCTCACCCATGTGCATTGCTATTTCTTTAATAAAGGATATCTAAAGAATGAAGGCATATCCTAGCTACTGCCTCACCAGCCTCTGACGTCACTGCACGTCACTGCAGCTCACTGATCAGATGAGATCATCTGAAATGATCCCCCAGCACTATGAGATCCATCACAAGATTCTAGAAAAACAAATGTTGTTATATCTTAAAAAGTGACCTTCCCAGCATTTCTGGAAGTGAAGTGTCAAACACAGTACAATAAAACAATGTTTTGTTATGTTTACTCTTTGTGCTTTGCATTTTATTTTACTTTATACTTCAAATGTTATCCTTTAAGCTTTACTATTACTACTCTCTGCCCCTGTCCTTTTAGGCAGCCCACATTCCACAACTGCCTAACCACACCCCTGGACCACCTGGTTCTGGCTTTAGAAACCTGCAACTTCATCTGCTCCTTCCCTAACCCTGCCAATGAATAACCATATCTACATCTCCACCTATACTATACTGTCTCTACCCGTGGAATACTCATGGCTAAACCCAGGAGTGTTAAACTCCATAGGACTAGATAACAAGTGCAGCGCTAACATTTGTGTGAGAGCAATATTTGGTTTTTGCACCTGTTAGCATGCAAGTTAATTACTGCTTCTATTACAATTTGAAAGCAAATGAGAATGTGCAAGTGCAAATGCGATTCACTCTAGAATGATTACCGCAACTTGAAAGCTCTAGTTAAATGTTACACAAGAGAAAAAAGTTGCACAAAACACATCAAAAATACATTTCACAGAACCGTTACAATCATATTAAAACTGTCTGTTAAAATCATTGCAAAACAAAATAGCATTGAAAGGTTATAAGGGCTCAAAGATATGAAGTGTCAGGTGTTAAAAAAAAGGTAGGCAAAGTGCTTTAACATAGAGATACATACATGTATGTATTTATGTTTATATGTGTGTACAGATGTATTTATCCATTTATATATATATATATATGTATTTACAGACATAAGTACACATATAAACACATAAATACATATGTATAAATATAGACGTGAAATATTTATACAATATTTATATTTTCTGTAAATTGTGTACATTCCAATGTTCTTCACATAGGGGAATATGTTCTATTTATTATTAAATAGAAATCCCTTAATGTATCTGTATACATCTATACCTTTATATAATCATCTATATACAGTATATAGGTAGAGTTTGAGCAAGTTGCCCAAGAGCTAGTGGTCCCATGAAATTTCTTAGTGGTCCCCCTTATTCAACACCAAATTTTCACAATGTCATACGTAAACTTGTATTACGCCATTATACGCTTCTAATATACATTTGTATTAAGAAAAAAGCACTCTTTGTATACAATTATATACTAATAAATGTTTTAAACTTATTTTCATACCTAAAAAGAGAATATTCTTGTTCACATGGTAGCAAACTAATGGCTAGATTACGAGTCTTGCGTTATGAGTAAAAAATCAGCATTATGCCTTATAACCCTGCTTTTTTACTACCGCTGGTATTACGAGTCTTGCAGATTTAGGGGCACCGCACACTTTTTTGGCCTTACCGCAAATCAACTTACGCAATTTGCGTATAGTCTATTTTCAATGGGACTTCCATAGCGCCGTTATTATGAGCTTGTCCTGAGAGGCCAAAAAGTGAGCGATACACCCTATTCCGTCAAGATTCGTAACGCATTTTAAAGTCAGTAGTTATGAGTTTTACACTACAAAGCTGTAGCATAAAACTCATAACTAAAGTACTAAAAAGTACACTAACATCCATAAACTATCTATTAACCCCTAAACCCTCTCGCATCGCAAACACTATAATAAACATATTAACCCCTAAACCGCCACACTCCCGCCTCGCAAACATTAGTAAAATATTATTAAAGGGACAGTATACTGTAAAATAGTTTTTCCCTTAATGTGTTTATAATTGCTTTTTTTACCAACTGCAGAGTAAAAAATGTCTGAAAATTAGCTTTTTAAGGCTTATTTGTGTATATTAAAGCTCTGATTTTGTGTTTTGAAGCCACAACCTAATAAAATGGGTTGAGCTTGTAGGTATAATCTGATCTCATTACTGTATCACATTGTGCACATATACCTGCTTCTTTATCTTATATCTGTCCTTAAAACAATCACCAGTACTTTGAGAGAACAATGGAAAATCAACATTGTATTACCTTATCTCTGCTATATCCGACTGGGAGTGTAATTTCTTCTGCTGGCTGTGTTTACAAAGCTTATCTATAGCTGGTACGCGCGGCCACAAACTTTCAGAATAGGTGGGGATACCACATGTTAAATTAACAATTTCAAATGCCAATATAAGGGTAAAGGAGCTACTTGTAAACAATTTAATACACTCCAGCAGGTAAAGTGGATCACTGGGAACAAATTAAAGTGGAGAAATTTTTTGAGTAAACTGTCCCTTTAACCCCTAATCTGCCGTCCCTAACATCGCAACACCTACCTACATTTATTAACCCCGAATCTGCCGCCCCCAACGTCGCTGCCACTATATTAAATGTATTAACCCCTAAATCTAAGTCTAACCCTAACACCCCTAACTTAAATATAATTTTAAAAAAATCTAAATAAAACCTACTATTAATAACTAAATAATTCCTATTTAAAACTAAATACTTACCTGTAAAATAAAACCTAAGCTAGCTACAATATAATTAATAGTTACATTTTATCTATCTTAGGGTTTATTTTATTTCACAGGCAAGTTTGTATTTATTTTAACTAGGTAGAATAGTTACTAAATAGTTATTAACTATTTAATAACTACCTAGCTAAAATAAATACAAATTGACCTGTAAAATAAAACCTTACACTGGCCTAGATTTGGAGTTTGGCGTTAGCCGTGACAACCAGCGTTAGAGGCTCCTAACGCTGGTTTTAGGCTAACTCCGGTATTTGGAGTCACTCAAAATAGGGTCTAACGCTCACTTTTCAGCCACGACTTTTCCATACCGCAGATCCCCTTACGTAAATTGCATATCCTATCTTTTCAATGGGATCTTTCTAACTCCGGCAACGACAAAACTCCAGCCGCAGGAAAAAAGTCAGTAGTTAAGAGCTTTCTGGGCTAACGCCGGTTTATAAAGCTCTTAACTACTGTGCTCTAAAGTACACTAACACCCATAAACTACCTATGTACCCCTAAACCGAGCCCCCCCCCACATTGCCGCCACTCGATTAAAATTTTTTAACCCCTAATCTGCCGACCGCCACCTACGTTATACTTATGTACCCCTAATCTGCTGCCCCTAACACCGCCGACCCCTATATTATATTTATTAACCCCTAATCTGCCCCCCACAATGTCGCAGCCAGCTACCTACAATAATTAACCCCTAATCTGCCGACCGCAAAGCGCCGCCACCTACGTTATCCTTATGTACCCCTAATCTGCTGCCCCTAACACCGCCGACCCCTATATTATATTTATTAACCCCTAATCTGCCCCCCACAACGTCGCCTCCACCTGCCTACACTTATTAACCCCTAATCTGCCGACCGGAGCTCACCGCTATTCTAATAAATGTATTAACCCCTAAAGCTAAGTCTAACCCTAACACTAAAACCCCCCTAAGTTAAATATAATTTTAATCTAACGAAATTAATTAACTCTTATTAAATAAATTATTCCTATTTAAAGATAAATACTTACCTGTAAAATAAATCCTAATATAGCTACAACATAAATTATAATTATATTATAGCTATTTTAGGATTTATATTTATTTTACAGGTAACTTTGGATTTATTTTAACCAGGTACAATAGCTATTAAATAGTTAAGAACTATTTAATAGCTAAAATAGTTAAAATAATTACAAAATTACCTGTAAAATAAATCCTAACCTAAGTTACAATTAAACCTAACACTACACTATCAATAAATTAATTAAATAAACTACCTACAATTACCTACAATTAACCTAACACTACACTATCAATAAATTAATTAAATACAATTCCTACAAATAAATACAATTAAATAAACTATCTAAAGTACAAAAAATAAAAAAGATCTAAGTTACAAAAAATAAAAAAATATTTACAAACATAAGAAAAATATTACAACAATTTTAAACTAATTACACCTACTCTAAGCACCCTAATAAAATAACAAAGACCCCCAAAATAAAAAAATGCCCTACCCTATTCTAAATTACTAAAGTTCAAAGCTCTTTTACCTTACCAGCCCTGAACAGGGCCCTTTGCGGGCATAACCCAAAGAATTCAGCTCTTTTGCCTGTAAAAAAAAACATACAATACCCCCCCCCCAACATTACAACCCACCACCCACATACCCCTAATCTAACCGAAACCCCCCTTAAATAAACCTAACACTAAGCCCCTGAAGATCTTCCTACCTTATCTTCACCATACCAGATTCACCGATCCGTCCTGAAGAGCTCCTCTGATGTCCTGATCCAAGCCCAAGCGGGGGGCTGAAGAGGTCCATGATCCGGCTGAAGTCTTCATTCAAGCGGGAGCTGAAGAGGTCCATGATCCGGATGAAGTCTTCATCCAAGCGGGAGCTGAAGAGGTCCATGATCCGGATGAAGTCTTCTATCAACGCCATCTTCAATCTTCTTTCTTCCGGATCCATCTTGCAGACCTCCGACGCGGAACATCCTCTTCTCCCGACGCCTACTAGCCGAATGACGGTTCCTTTAAGGGACGTCATCCAAGATGGCGTCCCTCGAATTCCGATTGGCTGATAGGATTCTATCAGCCAATCGGAATTAAGGTAGGAATATTCTGATTGGCAGATGGAATCAGCCAATCAGAATCAAGTTCAATCCGATTGGCTGATCCAATCAGCCAATCAGATTGAACTCGCATTCTATTGGCTGTTCCGATCAGCCAATAGAATGCGAGCTCAATCTGATTGGCTGATTGCATTGGATTGATTGGATCAGGACATCGGAGGAGCTCTTCAGGACGGATCGGTGAATCTGGTATGGTGAAGATAAGGTAGGAAGATCTTCAGGGGCTTAGTGTTAGGTTTATTTAAGGGGGGTTTGGGTTAGATTAGGGGTATGTGGGTGGTGGGTTGTAATGTTGGGGGGGGTATTGTATGTTTTTTTTTACAGGCAAAAGAGCTGAATTCTTTGGGGCATGCCCCGCAAAGGGCCCTGTTCAGGGCTGGTAAGGTAAAAGAGCTTTGAACTTTAGTAATTTAGAATAGGGTAGGGCATTTTTTTATTTTGAGGGTCTTTGTTATTTTATTAGGGGGCTTAGAGTAGGTGTAATTAGTTTAAAATTGTTGTAATATTTTTCTTATATTTGTAAATATTTTTTTATTTTTTGTAACTTAGTTCTTTTTTATTTTTTGTACTTTAGCTAGTTTATTTAATTGTATTTATTTGTAGGAATTGTATTTAATTAATTTATTGATAGTGTAGTGTTAGGTTAATTGTAGGTATTGTATTTAATTAATTTAATGATAGTATAGTGTTAGGTTTAATTGTAACTTAGGTTAGGATTTATTTTACAGGTAATTTTGTAATTATTTTAACTAGGTAGCTATTAAATAGTTCTTAACTATTTAATAGCTATTGTACCTGGTTAAAATAATTACAAAGTTGCCTGTCAAATAAATATTAATCCTAAAATAGCTATAATATAATTATAATTTATATTGTAGCTATATTAGGATTTATTTTACAGGTAAGTATTTAGCTTTAAATAGGAATAATTCATTTAATAAGAGATAATTAATTTCGTTAGATGTAAATTATATTTAACTTAGGGGGTGTTAGTGTTAGGGTTAGACTTAGCTTTAGGGGTTAATACATTCATTAGAATAGCGGTGAGCTCCAGTTGGCAGATTAGGGGTTAATAATTGAAGTTAGGTGTCGGCGATGTTAGGGAGGGCAGATTAGGGGTTAATACTATTTATTATAGGGTTAGTGAGGCGGATTAGGGGTTAATAACTTTATTATAGTAGCGCTCAGGACCGGTCGGCAGATTAGGGGTTAATAAGTGTAGGCAGATGGAAGACGTTGTGGGGGGCAGATTGGGGGTTAATAAATATAATATAGGGGTCAGCGATGTTAGGGCAGCAGATTAGGGGTACATAGGGATAATGTAAGTAGCGGCGGTTTACGGAGCGGCAGATTAGGGGTTAATAATAATATGCAGGGGTCAGCGATAGCGGGGGCGGCAGATTAGGGGTTAATAAGTGTAAGGTTAGGGGTGTTTAGACTCGGGGTACATGTTAGGGTGTTAGGTGCAGACGTAGGAAGTGTTTCCGCATAGCAAACAATGGGACTGCGTTAGGAGCTGAACGCGGCTTTTTTGCAGGTGTTAGGTTTTTTTCCAGCTCAAACAGCCCCATTGTTTCCTATGGGAGAATCGTGCACGAGCACGTTTTTGAGGCTGGCCGCTTGCGTAAACAACTCTGGTATCGAGAGTTGAAGCCGCGTTAAATATGCTCTACGATCCTTTTTTGGAGCCTAACGCAGCCTTTATGTGGACTCTCAATACCAGTGTTATTTTTATGGTGCGGCCAGAAAAAAGCTGGCGTTAGATTTTCGGGTCGTTACCGACAAAACTCCAAATCTAGCCGACTAACACCTAACACTACACTGCAATTAAATACATCCCCTAAATTACATACAATTAACTAAATTCAATAAAATTAGCTAAATTACAAAAAAAACACACTAATTTACAGAAAATAAAAAACAAATTACAAGATCTTTAAACTAATTACACCTAATCTAATAGCCCTATCAAAATAAAAAAAGCCCCCCAAAATAAAAATAAACCCTAGCCTAAACTAAACTACCAATAGCCCTTAAAAGGGCCTTTTGCGGGGCATTGCCCCAATGAAATCAGCTTTTACCTGAAAAAAATACAAACAAACCCCCAACAGTAAAACCCACCACCCACACAACCAACCCCCGAAATAAAACCCTAACTAAAAAAACCTAAGCTCCCCATTGCCCGGAAAAGGGCATTTTAATGGGCATTGCCCTTTAAAGGGCATTTAGCTCTATTGCTGCCCAAAGCCCTAACCTAAAAATAAAACCCACCCAATAAACCCTTAAAAAAAAACTAACACTAACCCCTGAAGATCCACTTACATTTTTGAAGATCCGACATCCATCCTTAACGAAGCCGGGAGAAGTCCTCATCGAAGCAGCAAGAAGTCCTCAACGAAGCTGGGAGAAGTCTTCATCCAAGCCGGCAGAAGTGGACCTCCAGACGGGCAGAAGTCTTCATCCAGATGGCGTCTTCTATCTTCATCCATCCGGCACGTAGCGGGTCCATCTTCCAGACATCCTGCATGTAAGCATTCTCTTCCAACGACGACTACCCGACGAATCAAGGTACTTTAAGTGACGTAATCCAAGATGGCGTCCCTCAATTTCCAATTGGCTGATAGCATTCTATCAGCCAATCGGAATTAAGGTTGAAAAAATCCTATTGGCTGATGCAATCAGCCAATAGAATTGAACTTCAATCCTATTGGTTGATCCAATCAGCCAATAGGATTGAGCTTGCATTCTATTGGCTGATTGGAACAGCCAATAGAATGCAAGCTCAATCCTATTGGCTGATTGGAATAAATAGGAATAATTTAGGTAATGATAGTAAGTTTTATTTATATTTATTTTAATTATATTAAGTATTTAGTTTTAAATAGGAATTATTTAGTTATTAATAGTAGGTTTTATTTAGATTTTTTTAAATTATATTTAAGTTAGGTGGTGTTAGGGTTAGGGTTAGACTTAGGTTTAAGGGTTAATAAATATAATATAGTGGCAGCGACGTTGGGGGCAGCAGATTAGGGGTTAATAAATGTAGGTAGGTGGCGGCGATGTTAGGGGCGGCAGAGTAGGTGTTAATAATATTTAACTAGTGTTTGCGATGCGGAAGTACGTCGGTTTAGGGGTTAATATGTTTATTATAGTGGTGGCGACATTAAGGGCAGCAGATTAGGGGTTAATAACATTATGTAGGTGTCGGCGATGTTGTGGGCAGCAGATTAGGGGTTAATAAATATAATGTAGGTGTCGGCGATATTGGGGGCAGCTGATTAGGGGTTCATAAGTATATTGAAGGTGGCAGCGATATCCGGAGCGGCAGATTAGGAGTTAATAAGTGTAAGATTAGGGGTGTTTAGACTCAGGGTTCATGTTAGAGCATTAGGTGTAAACATAAATTTTGTTTCCCCATAGGAATCAATGGGCTGCGTTACTGAGCTTTACGCTTCTTTTTTGCAGGTGCTAGACTTTTTCTCAGCCGGCTCTCCCCATTGATGTCTATAGGGAAATCGTGCACAAGCACGTACAACCAGCTCACCGCTGACTTAAGCAGCACTGGTATTGGAGTGCGGTATGGAGCACAATTTTGCTCTACGCTCACTTCTCGTCTTTTAACGCCGGGTTTAGAAAAACCTGTAATACCAGCGCTGTCGGAAAGTGAGCGGTGAGAATAATGTGCAAGTTAGTACCACACCCCTCATAACGCAAAACTTGTAATCTAGCCGTATGGCAGGAATAATTGCACACATACATATAAAGATGGGGATATACACACACTCAGATATATACGCACACGCACACATTCACAGATACACACAAACCCTCTAACACACACAAACACTCTCTCGCACAAGCTCTCTTTAACACACTGTCAGGGTGCCAGGAATCAGACTGAGACGAGAAGTGCAAAAATAATCACACCTTTATTAATAGCAAAAAATAATAAAAAGTACACAAGTCAAATAACAAGCCAGGAGTCTAAACCAGAGCTGGTAGTCAGACGAGCCAAGTCAGGAGCCAAAGCGAATAGTCAGATGAGCCGGAATCAGGAACAAGGAAAACAGCAGAGTCAGGAACAAGCCAGGGATCAGGAACCAGGAAGGACGTCAGGCAGCAAGGTAATACACAGGAACTCTTACAAACAGGTCTGAGACAACGCAAAGGCAAAGCATATTGAACAGAGGCCCTTAAAATAATAAGTGATGACATCACAATTCTGAGACTGCATCCTGTCTCACATGGATGATGCACACCAGTCTGGCCATAAAAGGAAGTGCAGGAAATGAGCAGCATCCCCCACAATGCACCATAGTCAGGAAGAGAGGTGAGTAAAATGGCTGCCAGCAACACATGGCAAACACAACAGGGAAAAAACCCTGACACACACAAATACAAATAAGACTCGTCTCACATACACTTTTAAACACTCACACAGTTTCTCTCACATATATTCTCACTTTCTCTCACACACATCCAATTTCTCACTTTCACATTCACATATTCTCACTATCTAATACACACAAACTCTCTTACACACAATTGTTTTGCAGTTACTATGAAGGTGGCACATTTATTACTGTAGCACCCCTATTTCTTAAAGACACTAACAGCCATACCTTTACAAGGTTTTTTTTTTTTTTTACATATCCAATGGTACAGCAGGACAAGGAGAATCATAAATAAGAAAAGTAGAAATAGGTAAATATGATACCCTCTCCCATCTCCATTGTACAGCTATTGATAGGGTACAAGCAAAGGTTGCTAAAAAAAACCTAATAGCTATATTATGAGTTTTGAGCGCTATAGGGAAATTAACGACCGCCACAAAAGCGGTGGTATTTCACCTCCCTATAGCGTTGTTATTACAGGTTTTGAAAAAGCAGGCTTGCGTGGGCTATATGATGGTGTTGAGCTCCATACCTCACCCAAATAAAAGCGCTGCTTTGGCGTGCTCGTGCACGATTTCCCCATAGACATCAATGGGGAGGGCCGGCAAAAAAAAGCCTAACACCTGCAATTGCGGAAACAAAAGCTCTGTAACGCAGCCCCATTGATGTCTATGGGGAAAGAAAAAATTACGTTTAAACCTAACACCCTAACATAAAAAACACGTCTAAACATCCCTAATCTGCCGCCCCCGACATCGCCGCAATCTATATAATGTTATTAACCCCTAATCTGCTGCCTTTAACATCGCTGCCACCTAAATAAAACTATTAACCTCTAATCTCTCGTTCCCGATATTGCCGCCAAATACATACACTTATTAACCCCTAATCTGCCGCCCTTAACATTGCCGCCACCTACATTACAGTTATTAACCCCTAATCTGCCACCCCCAATGTCACCGCCACTATACTAAAGTTATTAAACCCTAAACCTCTGGCCTCCCATATCACTAATACTAAATAAATATAATAACCCCTAAACCTAACCCTAACGTAACCCTAACCCTAAGCACAACCCTAACGTAACCCTAACACCCCCTAACTTAAATATAATTAAAATAAATCTAAATAAAAATTGCAATTATTACCTAATTTATACCTATTTAAAACTAAATACAAACATACCTGTAAAAAAAAAACGTAAGCTAGCTACAAAATAACTAATAGTTATAGTGTAGCTATCTTAGGTTTTATTTTTATTTCACAGGTAGGTTTGTATTTATTTTAACTAGGTAGACTAGTTAGTAAATAGTTATTAACTATTTACTAGCTACCTAATTAAAATAAATACAAAGTTGCCTGTAAAATAAAACCTAACCTGCCTTACACTAAAACCTAACATTACAATAAAATTAAATTAATTAAATTATTAAAATACAATTATCTAAATTACAAAAAAACCCACTAAATTACACAAAATAAAAAAACGAAATTATCAAAAATAAAAATGAATTACTCCTAATCTAATAGTCCTATCAAAATAAAAAAGACCCCCCCAAAAAAAAAAAAAAATCCTTATCCTACACTAAACTGCCAATGGCCTTGCCCCAAAGAAATCAGCTCTTTTACCTGTAAAAAAAAAATACAAACAACCCCCCCAACAGTAAAACCCACCACCCACCCAACCAAACCCACCAAATAAAATTCTATCTAAATAAACCTAAGCTAACCATTGCCCTGAAAATGGCATTTGGATGGGCATTGCCCTTAAAAGGGCATTTAGCTCTTTTACATTGCCCATTCCCTAATCTAAAAATAAAACCCACCCAATAAACCCTTAAAAAAACCTAACACTAACCCCTGATGATCCACTAACAGTTTTCGAAGACCGGACAATCATCCTCATCCAGACGGCAGACATCTTCATCGAAGCCGGCATAAGTCTTCATCCAAGTGGGCAGAAGTCTTCATCCAAGCTGCAGAAGTCTTCATCCAGACGGCATCTTCTATCTTCATCCATCCGGCGCGGAGCGGGTCCATCTTCAAGACATCCGGCGCGGAGCATCCTTTTCTTCTGATGGTCGCTGTAGAATGAAGTTTCCCTTTAAAGGGACAGTCTACACCAGAATTTTTATTGTTTTAAAAGATAGATAATCCCTTTATTACCCATTCCCCAATTTTGCATAACCAACACAGTTATAATAATATACTTTTAACCTCTGTGATTATCTTGTATCTAAGCCTCTGCAAACTGCCCCTTTATTTCAGTTCTTTTGACAGACTTGCAGTTTAGCCAATCAGTACCTGCTCCCAGATAACTTCACGTGCACGAGCACAGTGTTATCTATATGAAATAAGTGAACTGACACCCTCTAGTGGTGAAAAACTGTTAAAATGCATTTTGAATAGAGGTGGCCTTCAAGGTCTAAGAAATTAGCATATGAACCTCCTAGGTTAAGCTTTCAACTAAGAATACCAAGAGAACAAAGCAAAATTGGTGATAAAAGTAAATTGGAAAATTGTTTAAAATTACATGCTCTATATGAATCATGAAAGTTTATTTTGGCCTAGACTGTCCCTTTAAGTGACGTCATCCAAGATGGCATCCCTTACATTCCTATTGGCTGATAGAATTCTATCAGCCAATAGGAATTAAAGGGGAAAAAATCATATTGGCTGTTTCAATCCGCCAATAGGATTGAGCTTTCATCCTAATGGCTGATCCAATCAGCCAATAGGATTGAGCTCGCACTCTATTGGCTTTTCCAATTAGCCAATAGAATGCAAGCTCAATCCTATTGGCTGATTGCAACAGCCAATAGGATTTTTTCCCCTTTAATTCCTATTGGCTGATAGAATTATATCAGCCAATCGGAATGTAAGGGACACCATCTTGGATGACATCACTTAAAGGGAAACTTCATTCTACAGTGACCATAGGAAGAAGAGGATGCTCCGCGATGGATGTCTTGAAGATGGACCTGCTCCATGCCGGATGGATGAAGATAGAAGATGCCATCTGGATGAAGACTTCTGCCCGCTTGGATGAAGACTTCTGCCCGCTTGGATGAAGACTTCTGCCGGCTTTGATGAGGACTTCTGCCCGCTTGGATGAAGATTTCTGCCGCCTGGATGAGGATGGATGTCCGGTCTTCGAAAACTGTAAGTGGATTGTCGGGGGTTAGTGTTAGTTTTTTTTTTAAGGGTTTATTGGGTGGGTTTTATTTTTAGCTTAGGGTTTGTGCACCATAAAAGAGCTAAATGCCCATCCAAATGCCCTTTTCAGGGCAATGGTTAGCTTAGGTTTATTTAGATAGAATTTTATTTGGGGGGTTTGGTTGTGTGGGTGGTGGGTTTTACTGTTGAGGGGTTGTTTGTATTTTTTTTTACAGGTAAAAGAGTTGATTTCTTTGGGGCAATGCCCCGCTAAAGGCCCTTAAGGGCTATTGACAGTTTAGTGTAGGCTAGGGTTTTTTTATGTATATATTTTTTTGTGTAATTTAATGTTTATTTTTTTTTTGTAATTTAGTTAATTGTATTTTCATAATTTAATTTATTTTATTTGATTGTAATGTTAGGTTTTAGTGTAAGACAGGTTAGGTTTTATTTTACAGGTAACTTTGTATTTATTTTAATAAGGTAGCTAGTAAATAGTTAATAACTATTTACTAACTAGTCTACCTAGTTAAAATAAATACAAACTTACCTGTGAAATAAAAATAAAACCTAAGATAGCTACAATGTAACTATTAGTTATATTGTAGTTAGCTTATGGGTTTTTTACAGGTAAGTTTGTATTTAGTTTTAAATAGGAATTATTTAGGTAATAATTGTAAGTTTTATTTAGTTTTATTTTAATTATATTTAAGTTAGGGGGTGTTAAGGTTAGGGTTATTCTTAGGGTTAGGGTTACGTTAGGGTTAGGTTTAGGGGTTAAAATATTTATGTAGTGATGTGGGAGGCCAGAGGTTTAGAGGTTAATAGTTTAATTTAGTATATGTCGTTGTGGGGGGCTTGCGGTTTAGTGGTTAATAGGTTTATTATAGCGGCGGTGAGGGCAGATGGCAGATTAAGGGTTAATAATCAGTAAATAGTGTTTGTGATGCGGGAGGGCGGCGGTTTAGGGTTTAATAGGTTTATTATAGTGGCGACAATGTTGGGGAGCGGCGGAATAGGGGTTAATACATTTTAATATTGGCGGCGATGTCTGGAGCAGCTGATTAGGGGTTAATAATTTTATTATGGTGTTTGCGATGCTGGAGGGCCTCAGTTTAGGGGTTAATAGGTAGTTTATCGGTGTTAGTGTACTTTGTGACAGTTTAGTTATGAGTTTTATGGTGCAGCTTTGTAGCATAAAACTCATAACTACTGACGTTAGATGGCGGTACAGATCTTGTCATTTTAGGCTGTACTGCTCACTTTTTGGCCTCCCAGGAAAACTCGTAATACTGGCGCTATGGGAGTCCCATTGAAAAAGGACTTTTTTAAAAGTGCGGTACTGACGTTGCGTGACGGCCAAAAAGGTGTGCGGTACACCTTTTCTGACAAGATTTGTAACGCAAAACTCGTAATCTAGCTGTAAGACATTAAAGTGTAAAAACACCTCTACTATAGACAAACTTTTAACCATCATCTTTTTCAGGCAAGGCATATTTTATACTGACCAGATTAGTGGATTAATTCTTCATGAATTATAGACACCTTGTACAGGGAGTGCAGAATTATTAGGCAAATGAGTATTTTGACCACATCATCCTCTTTATGCATGTTGTCTTACTCCAAGCTGTATAGGCTCGAAAGCCTACTACCAATTAAGCATATTAGGTGATGTGCATCTCTGTAATGAGAAGGGGTGTGGTCTAATGACATCAACACCCTATATCAGGTGTGCATAATTATTAGGCAACTTCCTTTCCTTTGGCAAAATGGGTCAAAAGAAGGACTTGACAGGCTCAGAAAAGTCAAAAATAGTGAGATATCTTGCAGAGGGTTGCAGCACTCTTAAAATTGCAAAGCTTCTGAAGCGTGATCATCAAACAATCAAGCGTTTCATTCAAAATAGTCAACAGGGTCGCAAGAAGCGTGTGGAAAAACCAAGGCGCAAAATAACTGCCCATGAACTGAGAAAAGTCAAGCGTGCAGCTGCCAAGATGCCACTTTTCCACCAGTTTGTCCATATTTCAGAGCTGCAACATCACTGGAGTGCCCAAAAGCACAAGGTGTGCAATACTCAGAGACATGGCCAAGGTAAGAAAGGCTGAAAGACGACCACCACTGAACAAGACACACAAGCTGAAACGTCAAGACTGGGCCAAGAAATATCTCAAGACTGATTTTTCTAAGGTTTTATGGACTGATGAAATGAGAGTGAGTCTTGATGGGCCAGATGGATGGGCCCGTGGCTGGATTGGTAAAGGGCAGAGAGCTCCAGTCCGACTCAGACGCCAGCAAGGTGGAGGTGGAGTACTGGTTTGGGCTGGTATCATCAAAGATGAGCTTGTGGGGCCTTTTCGGGTTGAGGATGGAGTCAAGCTCAACTCCCAGTCCTACTGCCAGTTTCTGGAAGACACCTTCTTCAAGCAGTGGTACAGGAAGAAGTCTGCATCCTTCAAGAAAAACATGATTTTCATGCAGGACAATGCTCCATCACACGCGTCCAAGTACTCCACAGCGTGGCTGGCAAGAAAGGGTATAAAAGAAGAAAATCTAATGACATGGCCTCCTTGTTCACCTGATCTGAACCCCATTGAGAACCTGTGGTCCATCATCAAATGTGAGATTTACAAGGAGGGAAAACAGTACACCTCTCTGAACAGTGTCTGGGAGGCTGTGGTTGCTGCTGCACGCAATGTTGATGGTGAACAGATCAAAACACTGACAGAATCCATGGATGGCAGGCTTTTGAGTGTCCTTGCAAAGAAAGGTGGCTATATTGGTCACTGATTTGTTTTTGTTTTGTTTTTGAATGTCAGAAATGTATATTTGTGAATGTTGAGATGTTATATTGGTTTCACTGGTAAAAATAAAGAATTGAAATGGGTATATATTTGTTTTTTGTTAAGTTGCCTAATAATTATGCACAGTAATAGTCACCTGCACACACAGATATCCCCCTAAAATAGCTATAACTAAAAACAAACTTAAAACTACTTCCAAAACTATTCAGCTTTGATATTAATGAGTTTTTTGGGTTCATTGAGAACAAGGTTGTTGTTCAATAATAAAATTAATCCTCAAAAATACAACTTGCCTAATAATTCTGCACTCCCTGTATACTACAACAGCCTCTACAATGACTTTATTTGTTATTTGAAAATTGTTGTGTGGGGCAGTATTAGAAAAAGTAGTAATAACCTAATATGAGAAATCTTTATTAAAATGAAAGTTTATAAAAGAGATACATGTTGGAAATAGCAGACCATTTTTCTAAGTCGTCCCAAGAAATTTCAAGGTCATCCGGGACCACTGGATGACTGGGTTTTTAACCCCTGTATATAAGTATAATATATATTTAGCCAGCAGATATATAAAGGAATATATATTTAGCAAATAAATAACATATTCTGCTATGTTCAGAACATTAGAATGTACATTATGCCATATAAGCTTCTGTATTTGTGCTTTAAAATAACACAATCAGGTTTAAACGACTTGTTGGGCGTAAGTTTTTTTTTTAAATTGCGACTCCATTAAAGTCTATGATGTAATGTGATTATGTGCTTGTGACCTTGTGTAGTCTATCTTTTATCTTCGAGTATGTGTGTGCTCCTACGCAAACTTTTTACTTTTAACACGAAATACGAGAGTGGACTGCCGAGTGCAAAAACGTACATCTAGAGGATGTAACAATCAGGCAGAAATGCAAAATTGTGCTCCATTTGTAGTCTTTCCCATAATAAGGTTTCTCAAACTGACAATGATACACACATATGCCACTTGTCATTGACTCAATAGATGTGTTGAGCTAGCTCCCAGCAATAGTGCAATTATAAAATATTCTTACACATTATATACTCAATATAATCACCATGATATTCCATTTTGATGGAACTATTTATTTATTTCACTGTTGAGATATATATTCTATATTTTGTTACACAGTATAGTATCCTTGGGTTCTGTTATTAAATGTATACTTAGATGCCATTTTGCCTCGAATAGTATTATTGTATTAGTCTACGTAAATTTTCCAAATATACATTTTCAATAATAAATATAATAGGTGAGTTTTTAACAAATCATTTTGAGCAGTTTTCTATTTTTGTTAAATGCTGTCATTTTAGAGGCATAACAGAAATAATTTATATCTGTATTACATCCAGCATATGGTACTGTATATTGCATCCAGCTTATGGTCTAAATTATTGTTGTATTAATTTAATTTAAAATAATATGCAGAAGTTGGTTGCATATTTCACTACATTCAATCATTTTGTGAACAAGAGCTGATTGACAGCAATCTCATCCTATGAAAAAAATCATATAGGGAGGGTTTGGAGATCAATACACTGTGTCATTTTTTTAGCTGATATCTAAACTTAAGTATTTGATTCACAACTAATGTTCTAGATTTTATTATTACAAATAGTTTTATGGTTGCATCTCTATAAGTATCAGGATGCAGTTTAATAATTAGGTTTCTATCAATATGGTTGCTAACTAATCATCATTTATAATTTGGTTTATTGTGTCCCCTATTTTTAATAACAATTTATTTATTTATTTTAATTTTAAGTGTCCCCAATTTTTAATTATCATATTTATTTTCTTTATTTATTTTGTAATGTTAATATAAACTAATGTTGTAGTTCACACATTAAATAGAAACAAGTGCTTTTGGGGTATTTTCTTTTTTAAGACACAATGAGTCCACGAATCATCTTAATTACTAATGGGATATTCACCTCCTGGTCAGCAGGAGGAGGCAAAGAGCACCACAGCAGAGTTGTTAAATAGCTCCTCCCTTCCCTCCCACACCAGTCATTCTCTTTGCCTACGTTAGTGATAGGAGGAGGTAAAGTGAGGTGTTAGATTAGATTCTTCAATCAAGAGTTTATTATTTTTAAAGTAGTGCCAGAGTGTGCTACTTTGTCCTAGGGTGTAGCCGTAGTCGATATCAGTCTCTTCAGTAGAGCTTTTGGTGGCTTTAGAGCAATGGGAACTTGTGGGACATAATTCTCACTGCGCCTCCCATACATTTATGCTGCCCTTATCCTGATGGCCTAAGCACACTTAACTCAGGCTTTATCATTTTCCACAGGGCTAGGTGAGGGAGAGGACCTCCTAAACCTGCTGAGCTGCCCTGCTGTCGGGCAGAGTTCAAGGTAAGTGCTAACTTTTTATTCTGGGTCTGGGAAGATCTCAGAGGAGTGGAGCACTTTATTATATTTCAGGGGACATAGCTTCATTTCTGTAAGAAGAAGGACCCTGTGACAGCAATTACTATGCAGGCACTGGGCTAAGGGCTTATATCTATATCTGAGTATAGAGAACTCAGGAGGGTAAAGTGTTTTTGTGGCTGGTTCAGTTGATTACATCCCAATCGTTTTGGTTTTGGGCTAAGATGCTACCTGTCAGCTGTAGTACTATTTTTACTCTTGTTCTTTATGGTGCCTAAGTTTCTCCCGGTAGCTATTTTTAACTTAATATGACAATGGTGACCGGGAGATTGATAGCAGTAACGCCCACGATGGGCAGAGCCTGGTTTGAGCACACGCTACTGTTTTATTTACATTGCCAGTTATGACAACTAAGTCTGTATTGCCTAGTACGGGGTCTGTTTGCATTGTGCTTCTCAGTACACCTAAACAGTTCCCAGCAGCTTCTCTGTTTTTTTATTGAGGGTGCAGGGCTGAGTGTTAAACAGTGGATGATACCACATTTTTCCAGCTAGAGAGAGTTTCTAGTACACGCCCTCGGGTAAAGAGCTATGTTTGGCACCAGTTTGCATGGCGCACTTACTATTTTCCTTCCGATATCGGAAAGGAAGCTTGGTATCACAGTACTTTCTGTTGTTACTCATGTGGGGCCGGACAGCACCACTGCTGCGTTCCGGATCCGTTTTACATATAAATAAGACCCACATTACTTGTTACTTTTCTAAATAAAGTTTTGTGTTTTTTCTGGTTTCACAGACTGATGGACACCTCAGCAATGGTTAGACTGAGGTCTAGATAGGTTCTGATATAGTTATGCACTATCTTATACTTTTGCTGCTCTAGAAAATATAAAGTTTATTTTTATGTCTTAAAGAGACAGTAACGTTTCTTTATGGTTAACTTTATTACAAAATTTAACTTGTTTATTGGTTTAATTCATCCTTTGTGACTTAGGATGGATCTTGAGCACACAAAAAATAACGTTACTTTTAACATTTAAAGAGACAGTAACGTTTTTTTATGGTTAACTTTTATTGCAAAATTTAACATGTTTATTGGTTTAATGCATCCTTTGTGACTTAGGGTAGATCTTGAGCACACAAAAATTAACGTTACTTTTAACATTTAAAGAGACAGTAACGTTTTTTATGTGTAAAATTTTTTATTATTATTTTTTTTTTCTGAACCTACTCCTTCTAAGGCGATTGCTGTCTAGGAGTCTGTTGACAATGGTCAATCTCTGCCACAAACTTCTACTATAGTGTCCCTCTAAACTTTATGGCCACATGCAGTGCCCTGCACTTCCTTTCTCACTCCACCCGGAGTTGCTCTGCATTCATACAGTATATGTTTTTCCCACGAGGTAGGAAACTTTACTAGAGGTATTATTTTCAATCATTTAGAATTGAAATTAATTGATTCAGTAGTTTATATTCCGAATGGTTCTTCCTTGTTACCTAAAAGAGGAAGATACTTCGGGATTACCTGAGAGAGAATTCTCAAACTCAGATGGAACATTATTTTATTTGTTCCTGAGGTTGTTTTTTTTCCAGTTTTTAGCTTGAACACCTCCATTTGTTACTTTAGGAGGTTTTAGGTACCCTGGGCGACTCTGACATTACCGGTGTAAGCGATCCTCGTGCGTCCAGCAAGTTATAAAGAATGGAAACAGCCAGCTGTAGTAGCCTGATGGTTAGCTTAGCTGTCTAGCTAGCGGAAGGTTTTCAGTTTGAAACCAGCTGCAGCTATTAACCGCATTCCCTATATTTAAAGAGTTGTTTCCCATAGCCGACTCAGCTATGGAGGCTGGGCAATCATTCCCTAGGGTGGAAGGAGTAGTTTCCAGCTTAGATAAGAGAACTACTATACCCTTAGAGGATAGTTGGGCTTTTCAAAGGTCCTATGGACAAAGATTAGAGAGAGGATGTACACCAGGGCTTACAATGGCAACCAGCTGTATACTTTGCGGATAAAGGCTTTCAAATTCCTTTATTTCAAATTCTTCCCTTCAAGTTATCAAGATAGGAGCATAGGTTTGAGGTTTCTCTGTTCCAGCTCACAGAGCCTTATTGTTAGAGCCTTGTTCTACGGATGTATGCTCTAAGTCTAAGCTTTTAATGATTCATTACAAGGGGAAGACCTTGTTGGAACCTGGCTTGAAAGAGGGTCAATTTACGGATCTTGTGGGGGACAGACTTTCAGTCTTTGCTCAGGCTTGGGTTCGAGATGTTCAGAATCACTGGGCAATAGAAAATGGTGTCCCAGGGATTCAAATTGGAGTTTAAGAGTTTTCTTCCCAGAGGCGGTTTTCTGCTTTCAAAATTATCTGCAGATCAGACAAAAGGAGAGGCGTTCTTACACTGCGTAAGTGACATCTCAGACCTGGGAATGATTGATCCAGTTACAATACAGGTACTGGGTCTGTTTTTTTTTTTATACCAATTGGTTGGTGGGTCCCAAAAAGGAGGTAACCTTCAGACCACTTTTTAGATCTCAAGAGTCTAAACAGATTTTCTTAGGGTACAGTCCTTCAAGATGGCAACTATTCTTTCCATTCTTCTCTTGATCCAAGAGGGTCAATTTATGACAACAGTGGATTTAAAGGATGCGTACATTCATGTGCAATTCACAAGTTGGACAAACACTTCCAGTTCATGGCTCTTCTTTCGGTCTTGTCTCAGCTCTCAGAGTTTTTACGAAGGCTCTGGGAGCGCTGTTGGTGGTGCTTCGGTTACGGGGCATTGCAGCGGCGTCCTATCTGGACGATATTCTAGTCCAGGCGCCATTCGTACAGCTAGCAAGATTTCACACAGATTTGGTGTTATCCTTCCCGTGGTCTTACGGGTGGAAGGTAAATTTGGAAAAGAGTTCCTTAGTCCCATGCACAAAGGTAACTTTCTTGGGAACCATTATGGGTTCCATATCGATTAAGATTTTTCTGACAGAATGTCAGGAAATCAGAGATTATCGATACTTGTTTAGTCATTCAGTCCACTACTCGGCCTTCAGTGGCTCAGGGCATGGAGGTAATCGGGCTGATGGTGGCGGCAATGGACATCATCCCGTTTGCTCGGTTCCATCTCAGACCTCTGCAGTTAAGCATGCTCAGGCAAAGGATCAGAGATTATACAGATTTGTCTCCTTGAATACTACTGGAGCAGGAGACAAGGGATTCTCTTTAATGGTGGTTGTCTCTGGATTATCTCTCCCAGGGAACCTGCTTTCGCAGACCATCTTGGGTATTTGTGACAACAGATGCCAGCCTTCTAGGGTGGGGAGCAGTCTGGGGCTCCCTAAGGGCTCAGGGGATTTGGATTCAGCCAGAGTCCTTTCTTCCTATAAACATTCTGGAGCTGAGAACTATCTACCATGTTCTTCTGGCCTGTCCTCAGTTAGTCTCGGTCCAGTTTATCAGGTTCCAGTTGATCAAAATGTTGTCAGTGGCTTATATCAGTCATCAGGGAGGAACGAGGAGTTCCTTAGTGATGACAGAGGTATCCAAAATAATTCAGTGGGCAGAAGCCCATTCTTGCTGCCCGTTGGTGAGCTAGATTCCAGGGGTGGAACATTTGGAAGGCAGATTTCCTGTGCAGGCAGTCCTTTCCTCCAGGGGAGTGGGTACTCCATCCGGAAGTGTTCTCCAGCTTTTTCCTCCATTTGCTTTTCTTCATCAGGTCATTGCTCGAATCCAGCAGGAAAGGGTTCGGTGATCCTCATAGCACCGACTTCACCTTGTAGGATTTGGTATGCAGATCTGGTGGACATGTCATCTCTGCCATCTTGGAAACTTCCGTTGAGGAAGGACCTTCTAATTCACGGGCCTCTCCTTCACCCAAATCTGGATTATCTGAAACTGACTGCTTGGAGATCGTACAATTCTTATTCAAGCAGAGTTTTTCTGACTCGGTCATTGTGACCATGGTTCAGGCTTGAAGACCTGTTATTAGTCAAATTTACCATAAGATATGGTGTAAATATCTCTATTGGTGTGAATCCATGGACTACTCATGGAATAGATAGGATTGCTAGAATTTTGTCTTTTCTCCAAAAGGGTTTGGACGAAGATTTATCGTCAAATTCCCTAAAGGGTAGAAACCCTGTCTTTCTCTAATTTGTTACAAAAACATCTGGTAGATGCCCCAGATGTACAATCATTTTGTCAGGCCTTGGTCAGGATCAGGCCTGTGTTCATACCAGTTACTCCTCCATGGAGTCTGAATTTAGTTTTCAGAGTTCTTCAAGGGGCTCCGTTTGAGCCTATTCATTCCTTTAGATATTGTGTTTTTATATTGGAAAGTTTTATTTCTTGTTGCAATTTCTTCTGCTCGGAGAGTGTCAGAGCTCTCGGCATTTCAGTATGAGTCTCCTTATCTTATTTCTATTTAGATAAGGTAGTTTTACGTACTAAATTAGGATTTTTTTCCTAAGATTGTTTCTGATCGGAACATTAATCAGGAGATTGTTGTTCTTTTCTTGTGTCCTAATCCTTTTTCTCAGAAGGAAAGACTTCTGTTCAATTTGGACGTGGTCCGTGCTTTACAATTTTACCTGCAGGTGACTTAGGACTGTCGTGACTCTTCTTTGTTTGTGGTTTTCTCAGGAAAACGCACTGGACAGAAAGCATTGGCTACTTTTCTTTCTTTTTGACTGAAGAGTATCATATGTTTTGCATACGAGACTGCTGGACGGCAACCTCCAGAGAGAGTTACGGCTCATTCCATAAGGGCTGCTGCTTCCTCATGGGCGTTAAAAAATTCAGCTTTTGTGGAACAGATTTGCAAGGCTGCAACTTGCTCCGCTCTTCACACTTTTTCAAAGTTTTACTAGTTTGACACTTTTGCTGTGGCTGGGCCACTTTGGGGAGAAAGGTTCTTCAAGAAGTGGTGCCTTCCGTTTAGGTTTCCTGTCTTGTCCTCCCATATCATCTGTGTACTCTAGCTTGGGTATTGGATCCCATTAGTAATTAAGATGATCTGTGGACTCATCGTGTCTTAAAAAAGAAAAGAAAATTTATGCTTACCTGATAAATGTATTTATTTTTTGACACGATGAGTCCACGGCCCGCCCTGTTCTTGTAAGACAGGCTGTGGGTTATTGTAAACTTCAGACACCTCTGCACCTTGGCTTTTCCTTTCAGCTCTGCTGTGGTGCTCTTTGCCTCCTCCTGCTGACCAGGAGGTAAATATCCCATTAGTAATTAAAGGGACATTAAACACTAAATACATGCTAGATAGAATGATGCATGCAAAGAAAAGATTAGTCCATGACTAACATGTAGATGTATTTTTTAAAGTTTCATTAGTGGTTTAAAAAGTGACAAAATAAGTGTAAAGTTTTAGTGTCTATAAAACACTGGGAGCTGCCATGTTGTAACTTGTGTTACCTTCTCTGCTGTGGCCAATTAGGGTCAGTTATAAATAGGTCACTAGAGTGTGCAGCCAATGGTTGTGCTGGATTTAACAGTGTTCTGCACTTCCATTTCTAACAAAAGCTGACAATATAAGAATGGAATTACAGGCAAAGAGGACAAAATAAATAATGAAAGTATATTGCAAAGTTGTTTTATTATATACAATTTATCATTTTATATTACCAACTCAAAGTGTTCAATGTCCCTTTAAGATGATCCGTGGACTCATCGTGTCAAAAAAGAAATACATTTATCAGGTAAGCATACATTTTCTTTTTCAAGGTTCTTGTCATGTACTTATTATTGTATCATTTTTTTTATAGTACTTCTGGATTTTTTGTTTTGATATCGCACCATTTATTTATTTATTTATTTTGTTTTATATTTTTTGCTGTTGTGCATCATCAAATCAATGTCTCTTTTTTTTTGTATCATTTATTTGTGTATTATGTTATTCTAGTAAATTTTTTGGAAGAAACCTGGCACCTAGTTATGATGCGGATTTCCTTTCCGCCTCACTCATTTCTTATTTCAACTGCTAGTGTGCGATTCTCTGGCTATATCTTAATTTTGCAAAATTTAAAATTTGTTGTGTTGCTGTACTTTGCCGATTGTTGCTTGTGCCCCAGTTTATCAAATAGATACTGTGTTGCACAGCTGTTGATGACCCTGTACTGTTCTCTCAGGGTTTTCATTTTAGCTTATTGTTTCCTATGCTTGCTCTTAACTGTGACTCTTGATTACATCTCTGGCTTCTCCTAATTGGACATCTTCTGGAATTCATCCAGAGTGTTGGGCTAGTGTCAAATACATCACTACTCGCCCACTAGGTCCTAAACTGTGCTGACATATTCTACTCAATTTGTTATTTGTGTAAATTCTCAAGTCTTCATGTTTTGAGAAGATGTATGTGAACATTTTCATTATGTTAATGCCCATTAGCAGTAGTAGTATAGTTTAGGATACATTACCATATGAGGAAAGAGGAACTGTTGCTCATAAGCTTCCTTCATGCAAAATGAACCTTAGAAGACAGGCAACAGACATCAGTGAATTATGTGTAAAAACAAAATGAAAGTATTTGTGTTGCTTCCTAATGTCATTTAGTATGGTAGGGAGGGGTAATGCCAATGTATTTGCCTATGTACAAAACCAATGTTTCATTTGAAAACTTTTTGGGGTGCTAGGTATTAAGTTAAAGGAACAGTAAACACCAGCATTTTTGTTGTTAAAAATGTAGATAATCCCTTTATTACCCATTCCCCAGTTTTGCGTAACCAACACAGTTATAATAATATACTTTTTACCTCTGTGATTACCTTGTATCTAACCTCTGCAAACTGCCCCCTTATTTCAGTTCTTTTGACAGAATAGCATTTTTAGCCAATCAGTGCTGACTCCTAGGAGCTTCACGTGCCTGAGCTCAATGTTATCTATATAAAACACATAAACTAATGCCCTCTAGTGGTGAAAAACTGTCAAAATGCTTTCAGATTAGAGACGGCCTTCAAGGTCTAAGAAATTAACACATGAACCTCCTAAGTTTAGTTTTCAACTAAGAATACCAAGAGAACAAAGCAAAATTGGTAATAAAAGTAAATTGGAAAGCTGTTTAAAATGACATGCCCTGTTTAAATCATGAAAGTTTTTTATTTTACTTGACTGTCCCTTTAAGTATCGCCCTGGGTTTATTAAGCTGTTTTAGCTGTGGTATTTGATAATTGAAAATGTCCATTAATCTGAGAAAATGTAATGCTAAATTCTCTTTGAATATGACAGAGTTACAGTACCTAGGCTTCTATACATAGGATCATGCAATATGATGTCCCCAAATAAAAAAATGTAAATCCCTTTCAAAGCAATTATATTTTGCACTGACCTAACCACCTTACACAATGAATTATCAAAATGAAAAACAAATTTAAGCTAAATTCTATTCAGCAGCCTTTTTTCTAATAGGCTGTTGTGTAATAACAAACATGCATTGTCCTCATCTGTATATTAGATAATTCCAGAACAATTAATGTATCATATTATACAAATGTATGCAATGTTTAGAAAGCAATAATATAAAATAAAAAATAGACAGTTTACCATTTTATTTTTGTACACTTCACAGACAAAGATAAACCAGTTTAAAGTGATAGTGAAGAGTGAGACATGAAATATCTATATACTCCTCACAGAAGGGAAACCACAACAGATGAAGAAGACCTAGTAAAAGCAACTTAAAGAATATGAGTGATATCAAGGTATGGCAACACTTTATAAATTATATGGCTATTACATTTTGACCCAAACACAAGATTTTGATTGGTATAGATAAATACCTATAATTGTTTTCTTCCAGGAAATAAGCCTATATTAATATCTCCTCACTCACCCCTAATTGTAGCATCACCTTAGGTAGTGCACTCTCTCTTTCTCGTTATTTAGCACTAGGGTTTGGCATCCTATATACAGCGCCGCATATAAATGCGGCACATATATTTCACCCGTCGGACGTAGTTTTTTTTACCCATAGACTAACATATAAAAGACGCGCAATTTGGTATCCAATATCCAGCGCAAGGCCTTACGTGGAGAAAATGGAGAAATCTTACTCCATTTTCACCTCGCCATAAAATGCACCTGTAGCAGGCCTTGCGCTGAGTATTGAAGCACCGTAACTCCCTAAAATGCCTTCCAAAAAAAAAATAACACCTAACGCATGCGCAATGTCTATCTACCTGTCAACCGCAATCCCTAAAAAAGTGTATTAACCCCTAAACCGCCGCTCCCGGACCCCGCCGAACCTAAATAAAGTGTTTAACCCCTAAACCGCCGCTCCCAGACCCCGCCGCACCTAAATAAAGTGTTTAACCCCTAAACCGCCGCTCCCGGACCCCGCCGCCACCTACATTACATTTATTAACCCCTAATCTGACCCCCCTACACCGCCGCCACCTACATTAAATTTATTAACCCCTAAACCTAAGTCTAACCCTAACACCCCCCTAACTTAATTATTTAAATAAATCTAAATAATATTACTATTATTAAATTAATTATTCCTATTTAAAACGAAATACTTACCTATAAAATAAACCCTAAGATAGCTACAATATAATTAATAATTACACTGTAGCTATTTTAGGATTTATTTTTATTTTACAGGCAACTTTGTATTTATTTTAACTAGGTACAATAGCTATTAAATAGTTAATAACTATTTAATAGCTACCTAGTTAAAATAATTACAAAATTACCTGTAAAATAAATCCTAACCTAAGTTACCATTACACCTACACTATCAATAAATTAATTAAATAAATTAACTACAATTATCTAAAATTAAATACAATTAAATAAACTAAACTATAGTACAAAAACAAACAAACATTAATTACAAAAAATAAAAAAATATTACAAGAAGTTTAAACTAATTACACCTAATCTAAGCCCCCTAATAAAATAAAAAAGCCCCACAAAATAATAAAATGCCCTATCCTAAACTAAATTACAAATAGCCCTTAAAAGGGCCTTTTGCGGGGCATTGCCCCAAAGTAATCAGCTCTTTTACCTGTAAAAAAAGAACAATCCCCCCCAACATTACAACCCGCCACCCACACACCCCTACTCTAAAACCCACCCGATCCCCCCTTTAAAAAACCTAACACTACCCCATTGAAGATCACCCTACCTTGAGCCGTCTTCACCCAGCCGGGCTGAAGTCTTCATCCGATCCGGGCACAAGTGGTCCTCCAGCCGGGCCGAAGTCTTCATCCGATCGGGGCAAAAGAGGTCCTCCATCCGGCAGAAGTATTCATCAAAGCGGCATCTTCTATCTTCATCCTTCCAGCGAGGAGCGGCTCCATCTTGAAGACATCCAGCACGGAGCATCCTTCCTGGCCGACGAATGGCTGGTCCTTTACGGAGCATCCTTCCTGGCCGACAACTACCCGACGAATGGCTGGTCCTTTAAATGACGTCATCCAAGATGGTATCCCTTGAATTCCGTTTGGCTGATAGGATTCTATCAGCCAATCGGAATTAAGGTAGGGAAAATCCGATTGGTTGATTTAATCAGCTAATCGGATTGAAGTTCAATCCGATTGGCTGATTGGATCAGCCAATAGAATGCGAGGTCAATTCTATTGGCTGATCCAATCAGCCAATCGGATTGAAGTTCAATTTGCATATTGGATTATTTTTCCTTCATAAATTTGTAAAATCACAAAATAAACTATTTTGTAGGACAAAACACTTGAGGAACCATTTTTTAGTTCAGTTCTCTTTTAAATGTCATTAGAATATAACAAGGACTAACAAAAGGTATTTGTTATTCAGTATGTGTTTTTTTTTAAGTGGGGCTTGAATTTCTTTTTTTTCTTAATTATTTTTTTCTTAATTATTTTTGCTTTTTTCAATTTACATTCTTTTTACCAATAAACCAATTTTAAACACATTTCCAAAACACATTGGACTCCATTTACCAAGTAACGATTGCTGATTCAGATGCTCGCCTGGAACGATAAATGAGTAGCAGTGGTCTTAAGACCGCTGCTCCTTAAAGGGACATTATACACTAATTTTTTCTTTGCATAAATGTTTTGTAGATGATCTATTTATATAGCCCATAAAGTTGTTTTTTTTAAAAAAATGTATAGTTTTGCTTATTTTTAAATAACATTGCTCTGATTTTCAGACTCCTAACTAAGCCCCAAAGTTTTATCAGAATACCGTCAGCTGCCTTCTCCAGCTTTCTCCTGTTTGTGTAAAGGGTCTTTTCAACAGAGCTAAACTGAGAGCTTCTAAGTAAGTTTTTAAACAGTTTTATACTGGATTTTTATATCAGTATCTGTGCATCGTATTCTTTATAGTAGTGTCTATTACATGCAGTTATATTAAAATGAGTGTATACTGTCCCTTTAACCTGTCCGCTACCTAAAAGATGAATGACAGCGCCTGCTAGCGGGTGATTGGCCGCCAGCAAGCAGGGGGTGACATTTCGCAAGCATTGCTGGTACAATGCTTCTGCAATGTTAAATGCGGACAGCCAGCGTATGCTGTCTGCTCGCAGCGAGCTCCGGCGGACATGATTCGTGGTAGAAAAGGATGCCCACCTGACCAATAGTAAATGGAGCCAATGATATGCAATCTACATAATGCATAAGAATGTGATGCAAGGTAAATAAATTAAAAAAATGTTTTTTGAAAATAATAGCAATAATTAGTTTAAATGCTTCTATGTATACAAATAGGTTATCTGATTTTTTTTTTTTTTACAAACCTTCGAGCATATAATTATAAAAAAAAAAAAAAATCAAAATTAAAATTAAGAAAATAAATATGACTTAGTGATAAATCATTAGGGGTTCATTTTAAAATTCTACTGTATTATATCATAAAATATGATGTTGACTCTCACTGGAAAACAAATAAAAAGATTTATTTTTCGAGCAGCTTAACACATATATTTTTGTGAATTAATTGAATGCATGCAAATAAGTAACTGCTAAGCCAATGTGAAACAAAAGGCTTGTAACAGATAACTCTATTGGGCATATATCTACAAAATTAAAAAGGAAAGTTATCACAAAGAGTGTGTAAAAAATTGACTTTCCACAATTCATTTGTTCCAGCGATAATAAACTCCACATTCTTCTGCTGGGTATGTGAAGCATAATTCCAGTCACTGAACCAAAAGGGATATGAATCCTTGTCAAAATTAATTATAGCTGAATAACGTTCTTGTAAAAAATGCAGCAGAGGCAGAATTAAATTAAAAAATTAATGTACAGTAGACTCATTTATTATAATCATTTTCGCTAAAAGATAGATCCCCTAGTCTTTTCTTATTCTATTTACATTTTTCTTTTCAAGGTTTCTTGCCCTTATTGTTTTAATGTGTGAACTACATCAATTTCCACATGACTATTGCATTATATGAGCAGATTGTTCTACCCCCTAATGCGTGTGAAATACATTATACAGGGTGAAAAGCAATATACAATCAATAGTCACAATCTGTAACCATATAACTTGTAAAGCTAAATAATTGTCTCTAAATAAACGTAATGGGCTAGATTACGAATGGAGCGCTAACAGTTCAGCACAAGTCAAAAGGGGTTTATTGCGGGTGTTTGCGTGCATTGGGTTTTCCGCTCGTATTACAAGTTGAAAGTAAACACGATCGCTTGAGCGCAATTGAAGTTAACGCACATCAGGTTAGTGCAACCTCAGAGCTCTAGTTAACTGTTTCGTGAAACAAAAAAGTGTCAGAAAACACATAAAAATACACTTCAAAGCACAGTTACAATCATAATAAAACTGTCTGATAAATATCATTAAAAAAAAATATTGACCACAAAAGTTATAATGGCTCAAAGATATGAAGTAGAAAAAAGAAAGGCAGACAAAGGGATATATATATATATATATATATATATATATATATATATATATATATATATATATATATATATATATATATATATATATATATATATATATTATATATATAATTTTCAAAGGAAGGGCCTGCACTCCTATCCTCCAATTCGAGCAAACAACTATCAGGGTGCTAAACCAGGGATAAACACAGTCTCAATATAAAGAAAGCACTCACTGGATTTGAATAAAACTTAGCTTTTATTACAAAACTTTCATAAAATGTCCCATGGTGTTTCGGTGCCTGACTGGCACCTTTTCCAAATGGATTTAACCAATATGCAGGCAGATGATGTAACCTGGAATCCGGGAGTCTGATTAAAAGATAGAAACTGCAGCCTTAAATATCCTTACCCAGAAACAGCCTTCAGTGTTCGATCGCCGTTTTCTGCTCCTGGCACGCATGTACATCAAGCCACGCCCCTTCCGGTAGCATCCGCTAACTACCATTGGTGTGCATCTCACCGCCACTAGCTTATCACTACCATAGAGTGATCAGGTCAAGCACATGGCTAATTTTCAACCGTGGCTCTGTGCATGTCAATCCGGTAGATAGAGCGATCAGGGTATAATGGGTAAATCGCTGCTATATCCTAACATTAAAAATTCATACAATGTTCATGGCATTGTATACGGCAATGGATCATTTATTATATTATAGGATACACGAGATAAAGTCACTGGGGCATTGTGTGAAGTGAGGAGTGTCAAGTAAAGAAGAGTGGGAATCCATTCAAGTATATGAAAGTAGAAACTGGGAGTTGGCACCAAAAGCCAATCAGAGGAGATACAAATGATACATAGAGAATGCTATGCAATAAATGGGCAAAAGTCAATATTGATATTAGGACCCCTGGGCTCCATTGTGTCCAAAGTAAAAATCCACTAGGTTTCCAGTTGTAATAACCGTCTCCCACGGTCACCACCTCTAGCCACAGGTGGTAAGTGGTCAATGATTATCGTCCTGACTGGAGACTGTGTGTTTGTGCATTATGAAGTGACGAGCCACCGGCTGATCAGATGATCCATTCTTGATAGCCTCCCTAATGGCATATCTGGGATTAGCCATTCTTTCTTTGAATGTCGTGATCGTTTTCCCTACGTAAAAAAGGGAACAGGGATAAATAAGAATATAAATCACATGGGTGCTGTTGCAAGACAACCTGTGTTGAATTTTGTATCTTTTGTTAAGGTGGGGGTGTTGGAATGTAGTTCCTGTCAACAACCCATTACATGTTACACAGTCACCACATCAAAAACATCCCTGTTTTGAAGATTTCAACCACGTATCCCTCTGGTAGGATGCCCTAGGGTCAGTTTTGACCAATATGTCACGCATATTTTTTGCTCTTCTATAAACAGAATGTGGTGGTCATTGCATCCAATTGGTCAGACTTCTGTCAGTTTGTAGGATATCCCATCTCTTGTGAACAGCCTCATGTATGTGTGTGTGAGCTAGGATAAATGATGTGATTACATTCAGACTGGCAATATCAGTGGTCATCCTCTTTTTAGTGCTGCTCAGGAGAGTACCCTGGGACTGACATGCCAGATTTGTTCTCACAGCATCCACATCCACTTGTAGGTACCCTCTCGCACACAATTTCTCGCACATTGTATCCAACTGTTGTTGTAGAAGTTCTGGCTCTGAGTTGTTGCACACCACCCTGGTCAGCTGTGAGGAGATGATACCCATCTTCTGATAAATGGGATGGGAGCTCAAAGACAATAATAAGTAATTCCTATCTGTAGGTTTTGTATATAAGGAGGTACCAAAATGATACCCATCATTGGTATTGACTTTGAAAATGTTCAGATCTAGAAAATGAACACTGTCCACATCATATTCCAACTTGAAGCTGATAGGGGAATTAGCACAATTCAATTTGTGGACCCACTTTTGTAACTGCCTGGCTGTACCTGTCCATATTAAAAACAGGTTATCGATGTACAGAGTATAAAAGGAAATGTGTGGGTGTAATGATGGTTTCATGATGTTAAACTCATATCCAAGCATGTACAGTTTGGCATAAGTGGGGGCCATATTAGACCCCATGGCTGTCCCTGACAGCTGGAGGAAAAGTCCCTTTCAAATCTGTAATAATTTTTAGTAAGACAATGCTCCATGAGTTTAATCCAGAACTATAATGGAGGACCAGAATAATGTACTAAATCTCTCAGCATGGATCTGACAGTTTCCAGCCCGCCCATATGAGGGATGAACGTAAAGAGACTGTCAACATCCATGGTGACCAGAATGTCCCCCCCTGTAATGTCATATGTTTTTGTAATTGAAGGATCATTGATGTTGAATCCTGTAAATAAGAAAACGAATTGCTTATGACTGGTTGGAGGAGAAAATCTACATACTCAGCAATTCCTGAGCAAATTGATTCCCTGGAAGACACAATAGGTCTACCATGGGGGTTAACAAGACTCTTATGTATCTTAGGAAGTAAATACAAAATTAGTACCAGAGGAGAAGCAATAGTCATGTAGTCACATTTGTGTTGCGTGATGTAGTTAGCTTGTAATCAATATAATCCTGAATAACAATAGCCCCGCCTATAGACTGGAAAGGAATATGTAGGTTAAAATTGATATTATCAAGTCTAATTTCTATCAGATCCTGCTTGACGACAAGTCTGAGAATTCTGTAGCTAAGCTGGAGAATCTAGTGACTAAATACCACAATGAGTTATTAGCTTTTAAGAACAAAAAGTTATCCACTGTAGAGATTGACTATCGTGAAAAGAGAATTTACAAATGGCTTTATGGTAAAGATGAGGGATTTAGAACCTACATACCAAGGCGTAGGAATTTTAAGAACAAGACATTGATTAAAACCATTGACACTAGTGGGGAAGACTCCTCCGAAGGTGACTCAGGGAGCACACAGACAGAGAATAGGGACATATGCATTGGTACAACCACTAGATCAGCCAATAAGCCACAATTGACACAGTCAAAAAATGGGGAAGGTCCCACATCAGATGAGGGGAGCACAAAGAAAAAATTAAATGTGAAAAAAAGACAGACATAATATTCAATTTGAGTACAAGACCATTAACTGATGCTGAAAGTAGTCTCCTCAACAGGGGTCTCTCCTTATTCCAACCCCGAAAGTAGATCATTTTCAGACCACTGTTGACATATATAGGTTTCAAAGACAATTAAACATTAAGTAACATTTCAAAGATGGGGAACTTGTGTCCAGCACTAGTAGGTTCAAGCACCTTTCTAAATTTGACCCACAAACTACCAATCCTTCAATTAAGAGTTTTTCAAGACTACTTTAAAATGATTGTTAGGTTAAGTCCTCTGAGCGCACTTTTTCGAATCTACCAGAATGTGAACACTTAGCATTAAGGTCACTTGCCAATGACCACACAATTGCCAATACGCCCAGCCGATAAAGGCGGGGCTATTGTTATTCAGGATTATAGTGATTATAGAATGGAAGTGATCAGACAGTTGTCTGATCAACATACCTATAGAAAACTACCCTCTAATCCGAACAGGTCATTTAAGACAGCGATTGACCAAACCTTGTCTTTTGCTTTACAAGCTAACTACATCACGCAACACGAATGTGACTACATGACTGCTGCTTCTCCTCTAATACTAATTTTGTATTTACTTCCTAAGATACATAAGAGTCTTGTTAACCCCCCTGGCAGACCTATTGTGTCTGCCAGGAGATCAATTTGCTCAGGAATTGCGGAGTATGTAGATTTTCTCCTCCAACCAGTCATACGCAATTCATTTTCTTATTTACAGGATTCAACATCAATGATCCTTAAATTACAACAACATTAAATTACAACAACATATGACATTACAGGCGGGGGACATGCTGGTCACCATGGATGTTGACAGTCTCTATATGGTCATCCCTTATATGGCCGGCTGGAGACTGTCAGATCCATGGTGAGAGATTCAGTACATTATTCTGGTCCTCCATTAGAGTTCTTGATTGAACTCATGGAACATTGTCTTACTAAAAATTATTTCAGATTTGAAAGGGACTTTTACCTCCAGCTGTCAGGGACAGCCATGGGGTCTAATATGGTCCCCACTTATGCCAACCTGTACATGCTAGAATGCGAGTTGAACATCATGAAACCATCATTACATCCACACATTTCCTTTTATACTCGGTACATCGATGACCTGTTCTTAATATGGACAGGTACAGCCAGACAGTTAGAACAGTGGGTCCACAAATTGAATCATGCTAATTACCTAATCAGGTTCAAGTTGGAATATGATGTGGACAGTGAAAATGTTAAGATCTAGAAAATGAACAAAGTCAATATGGGTATCGTTTTGGTACCTCTTTATATACAAAACCTACAGATAGGTATTCCTTATTATTGTCTTCGAGCTGCCATCCTAATCATCAAAGATGGGTATCATCTCCTCACAGCTGACCAGGGTGGTGCGCGATAACTCTGAGTCGGATTTTGTTGGATACAATGTGCAAGAAATTGAGTGCGAGAGGGTACCTACGAGTGGATGTGGATGCTGTGAGAACAAAACTGGCATGTCAGTCCCAGGGGACTCTCCTGAGCAGCACTAAAAAGAGAATAACCACTGATATTCCCATTCTGAATTTCATCATGACATTTACCCCAGCCCACACACATACATGAGGCTGTTCACAAGAGATGGGATATCCTACAAACTGACAGGAGTCTGACCAATTGGAAGCAACGACTATCACGTTTTGTTTATAGAAGAGAAAAAAAATATGCGTGACATATTGGTCAAAACTAACCCTAAGGCATCCTACCAGAGGGATACGTGGTTGAAATCTTCAAAACAGGGATATTTTCAATGTGGTGACTGTGTAACATATAATGGGTGTGTTGTCAGGAACTACATTCCAACACCCCCACCTTAACAAAAGATACTAAATTCGACACAGGTTGTCTTGCAACAGAACCCATGTGATTTATATTCTTATTTGTCCCTGTTCCCTTTTTTACGTAGGGAAAACGATCACCACTTTCAAAGAAAGGATGGCAAATTACAGATTTGCCATTAGGGAGGCTATCATCTGATCAGCTGCTGGCTCGCCACTTTATGATACACAAACACAGTGTCTCCAGTCTCAGGACGATGATCATTGACCACTTACTACCTCTGGCTAGAGGTGGTGACCGTGGTAGACGGTTACTACAACTGGAAACCTAGTGGATTTTTACCTTGGACGCAGTGTAGCCCAGTGGTCTTAATATCCAGATGGACTTCTGGCCCATTTATTGGATAGCATTCTCTATGTATCATCTGTATCTCCTCTGATTAGCTTTTGGTGCCAACTCCCAGTTTCTACTTTCATATACTTGAATGGATTCCCACTCTTCTTTATTTGACACCCCTCGCTTCGCACAATGCCCCAGTGACTTTATCTTGTGTATCCTATTATATAATGAATGATCCATTACTGTGTACAGCGCTATGAACATTGGCGCTGTTGGCAATGTTAGGATATAGCAGCGGTTTACCCATTATACCCCTGATCGCTCTATCTAGCAGATTGAAATGCGCAGAGCCACAGATGCAAATTAGTCATGTGCTTGGCCTGATCACTCTAGTGTTGTGATTGGTTAGTGGTGGTGTGCACACCAATGGTAGTTAGCGGATGCTAACGTAAGGGGCGTGGCTTGATGTACACGCACGGCAGGAGCCAAAAATGGCGATCGAACACTGAAGGCTGTTTCTGCATAAGGGTATTTAAGGCTGCAGTTTCTATGTTTTAATCAGACTCCAAGATTTCAGGTTAAATCATCTGCCTGCATATTGGTTGAATCGGATGCTAACGTAAGGGGCGTGGCTTTATGTACACACACGGCAGGAGCCAAAAATGGCGATCGAACACTGAAGGCTGTTTCTGCATAAGGGTATTTAAGGCTGCAGTTTCTATGTTTTAATCAGACTCCAAGATTCCAGGTTAAATCATCTCCCTGCATATTGGTTGAATCTATTTGAAAAAGGTGCCAGTCAGGCACCGAAACTTCATGGGACATTTTATGGAAGTTTTGTAATAAAAGCTAAGTTTTATTCAAATCCAGTGAGTGCTATCTTTATATATATATATATATATATATATATATATATATATATATATATATATATATATATATATATATATATATATATATATATATATATATATATATATATATATATATATATACAGGGAGTGCAGAATTATTAGGCAAATGAGTATTTTGACCACATCATCCTCTTTATTCATGTTGTCTTACTCCAAGCTGTATAGGCTCGAAAGCCTACTACCAATTAAGCATATTAGGTGATGTGCATCTCTGTAATGAGAAGGGGTGTGGTCTAATGACATCAACACCCTATATCAGGTGTGCATAATTATTAGGCAACTTCCTTTCCTTTGGCAAAATGGGTCAAAAGAAGGACTTGACAGGCTCAGAAAAGTCAAAAATAGTGAGATATCTTGCAGAGGGATGCAGCACTCTTAAAATTGCAAAGCTTCTGAAGCATGATCATCGAACAATCAAGCGTTTCATTCAAAATAGTCAACAGGGTCGCAAGAAGCGTGTGGAAAAACCAAGGCGCAAAATAACTGCCCATGAACTGAGAAAAGTCAAGCGTGCAGCTGCCAAGATGCCACTTGCCATCAGTTTGTCAATATTTCAGAGCTGCAACATCACTGGAGTGCCCAAAAGCACAAGGTGTGCAATACTCAGAGACATGGCCAAGGTAAGAAAGGCTGAAAGACGACCACCACTGAACAAGACACACAAGCTGAAACGTCAAGACTGGGCCAAGAAATATCTCAAGACTGATTTTTCTAAGGTTTTATGGACTGATGAAATGAGAGTGTCTTGATGGGCCAGATGGATGGGCCCGTGGCTGGATTGGTAAAGGGCAGAGAGCTCCAGTCCGACTCAGACGCCAGCAAGGTGGAGGTGGAGTACTGGTTTGGGCTGGTATCATCAAAGATGAGCTTGTGGGGCCTTTTCGGGTTGAGGATGGAGTCAAGCTCAACTCCCAGTCCTACTGCCAGTTTCTGGAAGACACCTTCTTCAAGCAGTGGTACAGGAAGAAGTCTGCATCCTTCAAGAAAAACATGATTTTCATGCAGGACAATGCTCCATCACACGCGTCCAAGTACTCCACAGCGTGGCTGGCAAGAAAGGGTATAAAAGAAGAAAATCTAATGACATGGCCTCCTTGTTCACCTGATCTGAACCCCATTGAGAACCTGTGGTCCATCATCAAATGTGAGATTTTCAAGGAGGGAAAACAGTACACCTCTCTGAACAGTGTCTGGGAGGCTGTGGTTGCTGCTGCACGCAATGTTGATGGTGAACAGATCAAAACACTGACAGAATCCATGGATGGCAGGCTTTTGAGTGTCCTTGCAAAGAAAGGTGGCTATATTGGTCACTGATGTTTTTGTTTTGTTTTTGAATGTCAGAAATGTATATTTGTGAATGTTGAGATGTTATATTGGTTTCACTGGTAAAAATAAATAATTGAAATGGGTATATATTTGTTTTTTGTTAAGTTGCCTAATAATTATGCACAGTAATAGTCACCTGCACACACAGATATCCCCCTAAAATAGCTAAAACTAAAAACAAACTAAAAACTACTTCCAAAAATATTCAGCTTTGATATTAATGAGTTTTTTGGGTTCATTGAGAACATGGTTGTTGTTCAATAATAAAATTAATCCTCAAAAATACAACTTGCCTAATAATTCTGCACTCCCTGTATATATATATATATATATATATATATATATATATATATATATATATATATATATATATATATATATATATATATATATATTAATACACATGTATACAGACAAATGTGTATGCACTGAAAGCCCTTTGAGGTTAAAGGGACATTATACACTCATTTTTTCTTTGCATAAATGTTTTGTAGATGGTCTATTTATATAGCCCATAAAGTTTGTTTTTTTAAATAAATGTATAGTTTTGCTTATTTTTAAATAACATTGCTCTGATTTTCAGACTCCTAACCAAGCCCCAAAGTTTTATGTGAATACTATCAGCTACCTTCTCCAGCTTGCTCCTGTTTGTGTAAAGGGTCTTTTCATATGCAAAAGAAGGGGGAGGGGGGAGTGTCTTATTTCGCACTTGCAGTGGGCTTTCCAGCTACCTTTTCAACAGAGCCAAACTGACAGCTTCTAAGTAAGTTTTTAAACAGTTTTATACTGGATTTTTATATCAGTATCTGTGCATCTTATTCTTTATAGTAGTGTCTATTACATGCAGTTATATGAAAATGAGTGTATACTGTCCCTTTAAGTAGATGAAAACATGTAAAATCATATTTATGCAATATTAATTATTAATAAAGTGTTATAGTGTGTATTAACTGTAAATATTTCACATTCCAAAGTTCACAAAAGGGAATATGTTTGATGTATTTTTAAAAAGTTATTTCCATACATATCTGTATATATCTAAACCATTTCCCAAAAATCCACTTAAAGGGACACTGAACTCCAATTTTTATTTTATGATTCAGATAGAGCATGCAATTTTAAGCAACTTTCTAATTTACTCATATTAGCAAATTATCTTCATTATCTTGGTATCTTTATTTGAAAAGCAAGAATGTAAGTTTAGATGCCGGCCCATTTTGGTGAACAACCTGGGTTGTTCTTGCTGATTGGTGGATACATTAATCCACCAATAAACAAGTGCTGTCCAAGGTTCTGAATTTTCTTTTTCAAATAAAGATAGCAAGAGAACGAAGAAAAATTGATAATAGGAATAAATTAGAAAGTTGCTTAAAATTGCATTTTCTATCTAAATCACAACAGAAAAAAAATTTGGTTCTGTGTCCCTTTAAGAGGGGTGAAAAGGGATACCTATATCTCAAAACTCAAAGCTGTTACAGACATGTAAATTGGTATTTAGATTCTCCTTGAAAAAGAAAGAAACACATGTTTTACCATTTCCCAAAAATCCATTTAAGGGGGTGAAAAAGGGGTGGTTATGAGGATACCTATATCTCCAAAAAAAAAAATGTTAAAGACGTTAAAATTGGTATTTATATTTTCCTTTAAAAATAAAGAAACATGTGTTTTACTTTTTCCCAAAAATCTACTTAAGGGGGGTGAAAAGGGGGAGTCATTTAGGAGGATACCTATATCTCAAAAAACAAAGATGTTAAGGACGTGAAAATTGCTGTTTAGATTCTCCTTTAAAAATAAATAAACACATGTTTTACCATTTCCTGAAAATCCACTTAAAGGACCAGTCAACACAGTAGATTTGTATAATCAACAAATGCAAGATAACAAGACAATGCAATAGCACTTAGTCTGAGCTTCAAATGAGTAGTAGATTTTTTTTCTGACAATTTTAAAAGTTATGTCTTTTTCCACTCCCCCTGTACCATGTGACAGCCATCAGCCAATCACAAATACATACACGTACCATGTGACAGCCATCAGCCATTCACAAATGCATACACACTTATTCTTGCACGTGCTCAGTATGAGCTGGTGACTCAAAAAGTTTAAATATAAAAAGACTGTGCATATTTTGTTAATGGAAGTAAATTGGAAAGTTGTTTAAAATGGCATGCTCTATCTGAATAATGAAAGTTTAATTTTTATTGAGTGTCCCTTTAACCCCTTAATGACAACTGACGTACCAGGTACGTCATGCATTAACAAGCAGTTAATGACAATGGACGTACCTGGTACGTCAGTTGTCTAACAGAGTGCTGGAAGTGATCACAATCACTTCCAGCAGCTCTGAGGGTATTGCAGTGATGCCTCGATATGGAGGCATCCTGCAATACCCCTTTACAAGACTCCGAGGCAGAGAGAGCCACTCTATGGCCCTCTCTGCACCGGTAGTGATGGTGCCGATGGTGCCTTTGTCCGGTGGGAGGAGGGAGCGTGTGCGCGCGCGTGCACGATGCGTGCGTGCACGTGCACGGGTGTGCGTGTGCACGTGGGTGTGCGTGCACGTGCACATGCGTGCATTAGCCACACTGACACCAATGAAAAAGGAAGGGGAATTTTTTTTTTATTTTTTTTATTTTTTTACATTTAAAAGGATCTGGGAGGGGGAGGGGGTGGGGGTATTGTGGGGGGGCTGCTACACTACAGAAATAATTAAACATACAAATAAAAGTTAAAAATAAAATTAAAATAGTTTGGTTTGTGGGGCCAAACTGGGTACTGGCAGACAGCTGCCAGTACCCAAGATGGCGGTAATTAGGTAGGGGAGAGGGTTAGAGAGCTGGAGGGGGGGATCAGGGAGGTTGGTGCTAAGGCAGGGGTCCATCACAACTAAAATATTTTATAATTTTTATTTAAAAAAAAAAAAAACTCTTTTATTTAGTACTGGCAGACTTTCTGCCAGTACTTAAGATGGCGGTAACAATTGTGGGGTGGGGGAGGGAAGAGAGCTGTTTGGGAGGGATCAGGGGGTGGGATGTGTCAGGTGGGAGGCTGATCTCTAAAATTAACCCTGCAAGCTCCCTACAAGCTACCTAATTTAACCCCTTCACTGCTGGGCATAATTCACGTGTGGTGCGCAGCAGCATTTAGCGGCCTTCTAATTAGCAAAAAGCAACGCCAAAGCCATATAAATCTGCTATTTCTGAACAAAGGGGATCCCAGAGAAGCTTTTACAACAATTTCTGCCATAATAGCACAAGCTGTTTGTAAATAATTTCAGTGAGAAACCTAAAATTGTGAAAAATTTTAAGTTTTTTTTTTTATTTGCTCGCATTTGGCGGTGAAATGGTGGCATAAAATATACCAAAATGGGCCTAGATCCAAAGTAACTAGCGCTAATTTTGAAAAAAAGTGGTTTGGAAATAGCAAAGTGCTACTTGTATTTATTGCCCCATAAATTGCAAAAAAAGCAAAGAACATGTAAACATTGGGTATTTCTAAACTCAGGACAAAATTTATAAGCTATTTAGCATGGGTGTTTTTTGGTGATTGTAGATGTGTAACAGATTTTGGGGGTCAACGTTAGAAAAAGTGTGTTTTTTTCAATTTTTTCCTCATATTTTATCATTTTTTTTTAGTAAATTATAAGATATGATAAAAATAATGGTATCTTTAGAAAGTCCATTTAATGACGAGAAAAACGGTATATAATATGTGTGGATACAGTAAACGAGTAAGAGGAAAATTACAGCTAAACGCAAACACTGCAGAAATGTAAAAATAGCCATTGTCATTAAGGGTAAGAAAATTGAAAAATGGTCCGGTCATTAAGGGGTTAAGGGGGATGAAAAGGTGGGGGGGGGTGATTTATGAGGATACCTATATCTCAAAAACCGAAGATGTTAGAAAAGTAAAAATTATAATATAATCTTTATTATAAAGTAAGTTTACATGCCAAATTTCTTGGAGAGTAAAAAAGAGATGTTACAGATACAACACTCAACTCAAACAGCTATTCCCAATAGGTAAGTGTACCTCCTAACATCAAACCAAAATATAAATAGAACAAGGGGATATGGGAACGCGCTAAAAATAGCGTATGAGATAAGGTTTGTAATAATGAACAATAATAGGAACTATAATGGATATTAAAAAATGATATATTTGAGCAATAGAAAATGTAATTACACAGTATATATTAAAATATCAAAAAGAAACAAAACAAATAAAATAATACATTCTAGTCATTTGTTAAAAAATGTCTAAAAGTGTGAGTAAAGAATAGGGTCTAGAATAGATACCCTTAAGCAACAATGTTGCACAAATATGTTACCGCCCAAATACAAAGACACTTAAACGTGTAAATGTTACCGTCCAATTATAGCCAATGTTGTGAGCTTTTGACTTAGCTTAAGGTAATGGTGTGTGTTCAAAATCCCTTGACGATAGTCGGTATCAGCCAAAAGGAGAAAGTGAAGGTTTCTTTGTTCCACTTTAAGTGAATATTAGCAAGGCTTCTGAGTTCCGCTTTCAGCAATAGCAGCACGGCTCCTGAATCTGAAAGCCGGTTCCGGTTGGAAGGTCAAAGTTCAAAGTGCCGTACAATGCGGACTTCGCTAATTGCAGCGGTATTATTGATTGTAAACCAAAATTGACTGCCAAGTAATAGTAGATCATGGGTGGGAATTACGCATGTTGAGTCACTTATATGTTTGTAAGAGGCTCTATGCACCACACTTACTACGTATATTTTAAGCAGGTAATGGAGATGCAGCTGACAAACAGCGTGTGGCAGGATCCGTGTATTTAATTCAGATAACAGCAGTGTAGAATAATACTGAACAAGATAGGGTTGCCAAATATACAGATGAGTAGATCATGGGTGGGAATTACGCATCAGGGGACAACTCTGTGAATTGAAAGTTGTTCTATGCACCTCACCTACTACTGATTTCAGCAAATAATGAGCAAGTTTCTACGGGTTTCAGCCTATTCAGGCCTTTATCAAGATGCTCATTACGGTCTTTCAGACTTTTAAATACTGTGTGTTTGTCTTTGATTGGATAAAAAACGTCTTGTGGGTCTGTGTCATAATGACGATCAATTTTAAGTATATATCATAGAACTGCATTATTGTTCATTATATATTTTAATAGTTTAATAAAGTTATATTTAAATATCCATATATCTCAATGTTCATTCAATATATTAATATTCATTTTGAAAAATGTTAGGAAATTGGGTACAATAAGTTGGACAAGGAGGAGTGAAGTGTGTAAAAAAAAAATCATATTCTTTTTTCACATCTGACAGTTGAGCCATAATATATAATTACAATTTAATGTTAAAGTAATTCTAAACAGAATAATAATAGCATATTTTTAATTTGCCAGATGGATGCCTCGCCTACAACTTAGCTGATTCGTGCCCATAAACGAGAAACACAGATAATTAACGAAAACTCACTTCATGTCAGCAAGTGTGCAACCCAATTTTTTTATTAAAAACAAAAAATCCACAGCTAGTATATATTATATATATATATATATATCTATATATATATATATATATGCAAAAAAAACATCAGATATATGTAGAAATATGTATTTATGAATAAGTAAAATATAATCCGCTATGTGAAGAAAATAGGAATGTGGAATATATTCATTTTTCATACAGCTCCACTTGTAATCTTGCCCAATATAAGTTACTTTCATAAATATCCAATTTAACATTTTCTTTTAGGGATAGGAATAGTGTTTTAATTTTAACATACTAATAAAAGCATGCGTAATGTACATAATGCACTTATAGCAGCTTTATCGGTTGCTGTGTTTTATCTTGTTTCTATGCAAGACACTTGAGATGGGTATAGCAATGGGATATTGCAACCATAAAACAATTACAATAAGTGATGTCACTTCTGAATGTAATTGTAGTAATAATACTTATGTATTCACTAAGACCTAGATTTGGAGTTTGGCGTTAGCCGTGAAAACCAGCGTTAGAGGCTCCTAACGCTGGTTTTAGGCTACCGCCGGTATTTGGAGTCACTCAAAATAGGGTCTGACGCTCACTTTTCAGCCGCAACTTTTCCATACCGCAGATCCCCTTACGTAAATTGCGTATCCTATCTTTTCAATGGGATCTTTCTAACTCCGGTATTTAGAGTCGTGTCTGAAGTGAGCGTTAGACATCTAACGACAAAACTCCAGCCGCAGGAAAAAAGTCAGTAGTTAAGAGCTTTCTGGGCTAACGCCGGTTTATAAAGCTCTTAACTACTGTACTCTAAAGTACACTAACACCCATAAACTACCTATGTACCCCTAAACCGAGGTCCCCCCACATCGCCGCAACTCGATTAAATTTTTTTAACCCCTAATCTGCCGACCGCCACCTACGTTATACTTATGTACCCCTAATCTGCTGCCCCTAACACCGCCGACCCCTATATTATATTTATTAACCCCTAACCTGCCCCCCCACAACGTCGCCTCCACCTAACTACACTTATTAACCCCTAATCTGCCGACCGCAAAGCGCCGCCACCTACGTTATCCTTATGTACCCCTAATCTGCTGCCCCTAACACCGCCGACCCCTGTATTATATTTATTAACCCCTAACCTGCCCCCCACAACGTCGCCTCCACCTGCCTACACTTATTAACCCCTAATCTGCCGAGCGGACCTGAGCGCTACTATAATAAAGTTATTAACCCCTAATCTGCCTCACTAACCATATCATAAATAGTATTAACCCCTAATCTGCCCTCCCTAACATCGTCGACACCTAACTTCAATTATTAACCCCTAATCTGCCGACCGGAGCTCACCGCTATTCTAATAAATTTATTAACCCCTAAAGCTAAGTCTAACCCTAACACTAACACCCCCCTAAGTTAAATATAATTTACATCTAACGAAATAAATTAACTCTTATTAAATAAATTATTCCTATTTAAAGCTAAATACTTAACTGTAAAATAAATCCTAATATAGCTACAATATAAATTATATTTATATTATAGCTATTTTAGGATTTATATTTATTTTACAGGTAGCTTTGTATTTATTTTAACCAGGTACAATAGCTATTAAATAGTTAAGAACTATTTAATAGCTAAAATAGTTAAAATAATTACAAATTTACCTGTAAAATAAATCCTAACCTAAGTTACAATTAAAACTAACACTATACTATCAATAAATTAATTAAATAAACTACCTACAATTACCTACAATTAACCTAACACTACACTATCAATAAATTAATTAAATAAACTACCTACAATTAACCTAACACTACACTATCAATAAATTAATTAAATACAATTCCTACAAATAAATACAATTTAATAAACTTGCTAAAGTACAAAAAATAAAAAAGAACTAAGTTACAAAAAATAAAAAAATATCTACAAACATAAGAAAAAAATTACAACAATTTTAAACTAATTACACCTACTCTAAGCCCCCTAATAAAACAACAAAGCCCCCCAAAATAAAAAATGCCCTACCCTATTCTAAATTACTAAAGTTAAAAGCTCTTTTACCTTACCAGCCCTGAACAGGGCCCTTTGTGGGGCATGCCCCAAGAAGTTCAGCTCTTTTGCCTGTAAAAAAAAACCATACAATACCCCCCCCCCCAACATTACAACCCACCACCCACATACCCCTAATCTAACCCAAACCCCCTTTAAATAAACCTAACACTAAGCCCCTGAAGATCATCCTACCTTGTCTTCACCTCACCAGGTATCACCGATCCGTCCTGGCTTCAAAATCTTCATCCAACCCAAGCGGGGGTTGGCGATCCATCATCCGGTGCCTGAAGAGGTCCAGAAGAGGCTCCAAAGTCTTCATCCTATCCGGGAAGAAGAGGCGATCCGGACCTGCAACCATCTTGATCCAAGCGGCATCTTCTATCTTCATCCGATGACGACCGGCTCCATCCTGAAGACCTCCACCGCGGACCCATCTTCTTCCGGCGACGTCCAACTGCAGAATGACGGTTCCTTTAAGGGACGTCATCCAAGATGGCGTCACTCGAATTCCGATTGGCTGATAGGATTCTATCAGCCAATCGGAATTAAGGTTGGAATATTCTGATTGGCTGATGGAATCAGCCAATCAGAATCAAGTTCAATCCGATTGGCTGATCCAATCAGCCAATCAGATTGAGCTCGCATTCTATTGGCTGTTCCGATCAGCCAATCATATATTCCAAGAACATCTTGAAAAAGCCCTGCACAGGGAGAAACGCGTTGATGTTAGTTGCCTATGAACTTTGTTGAACTTTGTTGCTACATTTGCAGTTTGAATTGATATTCTGCTTCCAAAAAAACTTTCTATTTCATAAATACTGCCTTGGTTAATGTCTGGTTAACATAATCCGTGAAACAGCACCAGCACTTTCCATATAGGCACCAGCACTTTTGAAATAAAAGATTCTACATCTACTGCACATTTGGAAACTGTGTGCATCAGACCGGCTCTATCTTTGAAGTGAGGTGAGACTATAGTATCTACACACCGCTGAGACTGCTGTCCCCTTACAGCGAATGATCTAAACAGTATCCTGCGTGCTCGTTGGCACTTAAGAGCGGATACTCCATTCAAAAGGATCACGGCAGTGAGAAATCTGACACTGCCCACCTAAGGACCAATCAGATTGCACTCTGCAGACAGCGCCTATAAAAAAGTGACGTCACTCCGCTACGGCGGTAATTTTCTATCTACAGGACTGACGGCTGAATTGTTTGGGGGTAAGTCAGAAAAATCTCCCCTCCAAACTGATTTCGTGGACTGATTACGGGTAAGAAAAGATTTCCCGTTTATAATACAGACTGTTCAATTGGATATCCGGAATTTTTCTGTCTATAAGCCAATTTCTCCTTTTTAAATGTGGTGGCAACCTTAATTTTAACTTTGATGTTACACGGAGACGTCCGTTTTTAGCAATAATAAGATTTGTTTGCACTTGTTTATAACAGATTAAATTTTAGGCAGAGCCTAATTCCTTATTCATTGTGCATTTATTACCATCACCACTACATACAATCCGAATGTTCTGATACATTTTTATTAACTGTTGACAATTTGTGTTTTAAATCCCACATTACACTATTTAAGTATTTGAATCTGTATTTATAGATTTAATATTTATAATTTTAATAATCAATGAAGAGACAGTTTTCCTTCGCCTAACTCTATCTTATAGCACTTTCTAAACACCATACACAGTTTTAAATTACAGACTGATTTTTGATCAGATGATCATTTCACCCCTTTTTTTGAGTAATCCATAGAGGCATATGCTAATAGACATATACCTGTCTGGTTTTATGACTACACTTATTCACTTTATAATATATTTCAGATAAATAATTATCGATTAAACCTCACCTATTTGAAGTATTTAAATTTTCTGCACTTTATTAATATTTTCACAATTTTTTGCACATACACTTGGCACTTTACTAATACCATCAGATAATCGCTTTTAGCTTTCTAGCGCTCCTGATTAATTTAACTATTCCTGTTGATTCTCCAAACCTTTGAAAGGGACCCTAAGGTAACTCAGGAGTTTAGTGATTACACTCTGCGCTTATTAGTTCTTATTATATCGGTTAATAATAATATGCAGGGGTCAGCGATAGCGGGGGCGGCAGATTAGGGGTTAATAAGTGTAAGGTTAGGGGTGTTTAGACTCGGGGTACATGTTAGAGTGTTAAGTGCAGACGTAGGAAGTGTTACCGCATAGCAAACAATGGGGCTGCGTTAGGAGCTGAATGCAGCTTTTTTGCAGGTGTTAGGTTTTTTTTCAGCTCAAACAGCCCCATTGTTTCCTATGGGGGAATCGTGCACGAGCACGTTTTTGAGGCTGGCCGCGTCCGTAAGCAACTCTGGTATCGAGAGTTGAAGCTGCGTTAAAAATGCTCTACGCTCCTTTTTTGGAGCCTAACGAAGCCTTTATGTGGACTCTCAATACCAGAGTTATTTTTATGGTGCGGCCAGAAAAAAGCCGGCGTTAGTTTTTCGGGTCGTTACCGACAAAACTCCAAATCTAGCCGTAAGTGTTCTACATTTTATCAAATCCTCAGATGTGTAAGATAATGTTAACACATGCCAGTTTATTGATTCTTGTATGGATTACTTTCATCTAATTTCTCTATTGAAATAAAAAGTAAGAAAGAAACCAATATTTGCTGCCAGTATTATAAAAGGAAAAAAAGTATATACAATCCCTTTTGGACTCTTCAGCCATGTTTGTTTGTTGTTTTACATTTCTATGTTAATCTATTAATCAATAAAGTGCATGAATCTCTTCATTATTAAACAGGCACCATTGAATAGCATAGCATAAGAACTGATTTAGAAGGCATAAGAGGCCCATAGAGAAACTACTCTTTACTACTACAGGGTATAACCTATCTAGCACTTAATCCTGGCACACTTTGCATCATCAATTTATCAGGAGCCTGTCCTGTGTAGCTCTTGAACAATTATAGAGACGTCTCTTTTCTGTTATCTACCTCCTTTCCCATTTAAAATTATCATCAACCAGTACAAAAGGTAAAGCATCACATACTTTAATATTTTTCATAATTAATATTTACCTCCGAAGAGGTCAGGTAGTAGCAAATGTTTGCTTAGTAATTGGGGAGTGTCTTTTGTGATGTTCCTGGAGTATTAAGTGTGCGACCTTTGATTTGCACTATTTCGCCATTTGTTATTTGATTATTACAGTTATCCTGTTTTGACATTGGTTTCATACCAAGAAGCTGATTTATCAAAAGCCGGGCAGACATGATTCGCTGCAGCAAATCATGTCCGCCCAGCATTACTAAATGCCAACAGCATAGACTGTCAGCATTTAACACTGCACAAGCATTTTTGGGTAAATGCTTCTGCAATGCCGCCTTCTGCACATTCGCGGCCAATTGGCCGCTAGCAGGGGGTGTCAATCATCCCAATCGTATCGTGATGATTGCAGTCTGCCACCTCAGAGGCGAGCATTCGCTGCTTGGTAAATCTACCCCCTAGACTCTGTTCTTTGCCTGCTACTCTTACTTGTTGCCAGATTTAGATAGTGTCCCCTGTCAATGACCTCTGTAACTATTTCTTGGACTTGTGAATGCTCCCCTAGTTTAAATTGTTGTTTTTAATTGATCCTACCAGTTCCTGAACTTAATGCTGCTGTATTTATCCTCTTAATTTTACTATTATAGAATACCTATAATCCTCACGTGACACCTTTTTTTCTATTTCATAGTGACATCTGTATCCCCCCTTATCTTAATTAATTTGTATTCTATTAAAAATAAAGCATGAATGTGTCATATCACATAGCAAGTACATACAATTTAGCACATAGCCGTGAAATCTCCATAGACAAATTTTTGCAGCACAATGGGTTGTATTGAAGAGCTCAGTGACGCTGTCAACTGCTGCCACCTTTGTCACAAGTCAGTTAATTTAATGTCAGCTGTACTTGATCTTCCCCAGTCAAGTGTAAGTGCTAATATAATGAAGAGGAAGCACCTAGGAGCAAAAACAGCCCAGCCACAAAGTGGTTGACTATCAAACCCACAGAACTTGGCTTCTAAGTGCTGAAGCTGGTTGCACATAAGAATTGCATATAATCTGTTGCTTTACTCAGTACAATGTTCCAAGCTGCCTCATGAAGCAATATTAGCGCAAGAACTGAAAAGAAGTTGGGAGTTTCATGAAATGGGTTTCTATGGCTTAGTAGCTATACACAAGTCTTACATCAACATGCACAATCCCAAATGTTGCCTGGAATGGTGTAAAGCATACTAGACTCTGAAGCAGTGCAAACATGTTCTCTGGAGTTATGAATTACCCATCACTATCTGGTAGTCTGTTGGAAGAATCTGGGTGCGGTGGATGCCAGGAGAATGCTACCTACCCCAATGCATAGTGCCTACTGTAAAGTTTGGTGAAGGAGGGATAAAAGACTAGGGCTGTTTTTCAGAGTTTGGCCTAAGATGCTTTGCATTAAGATGACCCAGCACTGGAACTATGTAAGACAATTGGAGAAGGCTTTTTCCTGTTCCTGTGTCACACTTAAGCTAGGATCAGATGTGTGGAGCTTGCTTTGTGAGGTCCTAAAATTTAAAATTTTGCTGCTCAGGCAAGATTATCTATGAAGTCTCATTGGTACAGCGAAGCCCTTAAAAAAATTAGAAACACAAATGTTATCTTGAGAAATTCTTATGTTGCTTTGTAGTGTTCTTAATGTGAAACAGAGACTGCTACATTACAATACAAGGTCTAAAAAAATTCCAAAGTTTTTGCATGATTTCTCTACACAACATTGAGGTTTTGAATATCAGGCCATTAGAGTTATGTTTAATTTTAGGCATTATAAAAGCTTAGGAACGGACAGAGTTTATTAATGCAAGTTCTATGATAACAGCAGAGAAGGCAGAGATAGATACTGTGTGGTAAGTAGTACAGAGACTGCCACTGGCTAGAAGGGAAATCTGTGGTGGTTATTGGCCGGAATCTGAGACCACTGGAGCACAAGCTGGGTATTGCAACCACAGGAGCACAGGCTGAGTACAGGCTGAGTACATCAGGAATTTGTCAGAGACTGGATACTGCAGACACTTGGTAGAGGCAACAGGAGTTGTACCCTTACAGTCTGAAAACCCCAGCTGGGTTGGACAAAGGCCCAGGTTGAGTTTGAAGACAGCCCACACTGGGGCTATTAATAGGTGCACAGGAAAAGGTAGTAGCAAGGTTAGACAGGCCAGGGACTCAGGGTCCACAGAGGCACCAAAGTACAAAATCAATAATTAGGAGGCAGAATACAAGCACAAGCAGGAGGTTCAAAAAGTCAACAAAAACAACCACCAGATACAAGATACAAACAAAGGCAAAGGCAAAAACAAAGAGTGTAGCTCAATGTCAAAGCAAAGAGTTGAAAGCAAAACAGTAAAGTAGTCAGAAGCTGATTAGGAAACCACCTACAGCTGACAGGCAAGTGGAGTCAGAGAGCCAGTCAGAGCAGTTAGCAGGTTACCAAAATATAGAACAAAGCCAGAGCCCTGCAGTGGCTCAAAGGGGAATGCCACAGAACAGCAGAACAAAGAGGTTCAAGAGCGATCCTTGGCACAGACCTTACAGACTGTGTCCCTGTGCATAACCCATTGAACACCCAAACCAAATGAAAACCTTTGGGATGAAATGGAATGCTGATTGTGAGCCAGACTCTTCTTCTAAGGCCACCCCCTCCCGATTGTAGTATTTTTTTCTTGTGACGTTTCTAACTGTCACCCAATCAACAGCTTAGCCATACAGCTTGCTTTTTTTCTATCTGGGTGCTTCCTTACTTATTCCACACTTGCACCATGCTGTTGCCAGTTCTAACAGCAGAGGCCCTTCACATGCATGGTTTCCTCATTATGGGGGTCCCCATTACTAGACAGCAACACAAGTAAACAGTAACAAGAGTTCTGATTCACTTTCATGTCTTGAATGCACCTTAATTATAGATATGAGGAGGGAGAAGGGAAACAGAGAAAGGGAGAAGTATTAAAATTTAGTTTATATAATCATAACAGTTACATTTAAAAAAAAAATATATAGCAGATTGCGTGGCAAACTAACTTAGGATATAATGGCTGTAACATTTACCATCACTTTGAAGGTGAAGGTGCTGAACATTGTTTGGCTCAAAGCCTAGTAGTTGCATTGGAAGGGGGTCCAAGGTTACCAAAAAACCTCCATGTACACATCAGCTCTTAAGACAGTCTGCTCCAAAAACCGCTTACACCAGTGCCACTATCAGTTCTACCACTGCCAGTTATGTTATGCTCCTGATTCCCTCAATGTTTTATAGCAGCAGCTGGGTAGGTTTATCAGAATTTGAAAGGCTGCCTCTGAGAAAAAGCAGCAGTGTCAGGGTAGATACTGCAGGAAATGTAGATGATCTGATAGTGCCAAGCAGTCATGGAGAAGAGGAAAGTATTGAACAGGTTTCTTCCCAAGTCTATGTTTTGGGCTATGAGAATCTAACTGCAACTCCCAGCACCTTTGTTATAGACTTTACTCTAGACCAGGAGGAACTTGATTATGAGCCCAAGGAGATGGTGGAGGAGGAAGATATTCCACCACAAAGTCTGTGCGTGATGGGCGTCAGCAGCAAAACTTCCTCCTCCTATATTCTCTATCTATCGCCAGCATCATCCCCTGTTGTGGAGTAGCAAGTTCCTACAACAGCCAAGGGCCGTACTGGGAATGAAAAGCAGCCCTGGAAAATTTGTAGACCAGCCCTAAATTTTGCTGCGTCCATAGAATGCATATGCCAGATTTTTCTCAGTGGGTAATTGGAATACTCAGAACCAGATTAGCGCTTGCTGATTGGTGGTTAAATGTAGCCACCAATCAGCAAGTGCTACCCAGGATGCTGAACCAAATATGGGCCAGCTTCTAAGCTTACATTCCTGCTTTTTCAAATAAAGATACCAAGAGAACAAAGAAAGATTGATAATAGGAGAAAATTAGAAAGTTGCTTAAAAGTGCATGCTCTATCTTTATCATGAAAGAAACAATTTCGGTTTTGTGTCCCTTTAAGGTAAATTTTCAATTAATAAGTCTTTTTTAAAGTGGTATATGTAAGGTACATTTTCAACCCCTCTATCTAAAAACCAAGGGGATATACAGCGCTCCCTGTTAAGCTAATCCTAGATGGGATCACTATCAAAGCGTATAGAAATGCAGCACAAAATAATTTGCAGACAAGATGGATAAGCCAAAACTATCAGTCACATAAGTGGCAAACAATGTCTCAAAAATAGAATGGAACGTAAGATGTAAACACAACACGCCCAGTAGCCATGTGCTGCTGCGGCTTGTTTACTAATTCGTCATGTTGCCTGGATTCTTATTAGTGTAATCGGCAGCGCTTATGGTGATCCCATACTGTGTGACACATCTTATGTTCCATGATATGCAACAAGACGGGGCGGAGCTTAAACAGCTTCATATAACAAGGGGACCCTCAGACGAACTACATCCAGCGTCTTGATAAAGTTTGCTAAGGCCAAACGAAAAGCGTAGACAGGATGGTCTACCTCTAACTACAAACTCTGCACTTTAAAAGGAGGATAAGTTATGGGTTTATTCTAATCTGCCAAGTTGGTATACAGAAACACAGGGGGAGCAGTGGTCGCTACCTGCTGATGCATGTGGAGCTGGACTCTTGGAAAAAGTGTACCATGGCTTTTATAAGGCATTTAACTGTTTTATCTCTTGTAAGTGTAATAGATTGTGTTCACTAATAAAAGTTATAAACGTTTTTACCTTGCATCATTGATGCGCTTTGTGTTCTTATCTTACAGTATATTTAAAACCTGAGTACTCCTTTGTGCTCAGTGAATTGGGGAGCTGCACCGAAGATTCGTCACTAAGGGAGAAGTTATCCAGACCATAGGAGCTTTTGACTCTACTTATAAAGTATCTCTACCAATACTCCCTGAGTCATAAATGTGAGTTAACAAAGTGGGTTTTTATCAGTGTTTTTATTATTATCATTATTATCATTTTTATCATTACAAGTATAATTGGTGCAAGGATTTGTATTGGTAGCACTTTCATTAGCACTGGCATAATTATTGATACAATATCATAACAATATATTAATGTGACTCAAGATTTTACAATGAATTACTATAACTGAGTACATACGGTTATAAATTGTTTTATATCTATTATTTGTACGTGTCTGTGCACAGCTTAATTGTGTTGTATATTTTACTACGTAAGTTGAACTGCACATGAAAATATTTTGGACTTTATATTCTCTACTGTTAGAATTTTTGAATTTAACTTGATGGCAGATATTGGATCACATTCCACAACCTGAAACTCCTCTCCTCTCCTGGTTCCTCTAGAGGCACCTAACCAATTGTTGGAGTTGTTCTTAGTGGAAGGTTATTGAATAATAGATCTGAGTTTGGAGGGAGCTAGAATGTTTTTGAGATCTCTGTTCTTTTTGTAAGTGACAATAGGTTTGTCAGGTAACGAATTCCCCAACATCGGCTCTGCTTTTAATATGTTCCAGTGGGAGTTGAGTATTGCTTCAATGGACTTACTACCCTGACTGAAAGTGGTAATGAATCTTTATTTTTCTTGCTAAATGACAGGGGTTTCAGCATATATTCTCTATCCATATGGTGTACTTTCTCCTCAACTTGTTCTAAAAGGGCCTTGTCATAACCTTTCTCTAGGAATCTGTTGTCTAAGATGTTAGTTTACCTTTCAAATTCAGATGGTATCGTACAGTTTCTTTTTATGCGTTGGTACTGTCCCAGTGGGATATTTTTTTTCCATTTAGGGAGATGGCCACTTCTAGCATTTAAGAGCCTGTTTCTGTCTGTAGCTTTTCCGCTTGGATGAAGACTTCTGCCGGCTTCTTGGAGGATGGATGTCGCATCTTCAAAACTGTAAGTCGATCTTCAGGGGTTAGTGTTAGGATTTTTAAGGGTTTATTGGGTGGGTTTTAGTTTTAGATTAGGGTTTGGGCTGCAATAGAGCTAAATGTCCTTTTAAGGGCAATGCCCATCCAAATGCCATTTTCAGGGCAATGGGGAGCTTAGGTTTTTTTTTTATTAAGATTTTATTTGGGGGGTTGGTTGTGTGGGTGGTGGGTTTTACTGTTGGGGGGTATTTGTATTTTTTATTTACAGGTAAAAGAGCTGATTTCTTTGGGGCAATGCCATGCAAAAGGCCCTTTTAAGGGCTATTTGTAGTTTATTGTAGGTTAGGGTTTTTTTTAATTTGGGAGGGCTTTTTTATTTTCATAGGGCTCTTAGATTAGGTGTAATTAGTTTAAATCTTTGATAATTTCTTTTTTATTTTGTGTAACTTAGTGTTTGTTATTTTTTGTAACTTAGTTGTTAGTTTTTTGTAACTTTGTAACTTTTAATTGTAGAATTAAATTATTTGAGTAGGGTTAGGTTTTTAAATATATAATATAGTTAATTTAATTGTTAGTTTAATGTAATTTTAGTATAATAGGGTAGATTAATTATTAATTTAATATAGTTTAATGCAATTTTAGTATAATAGTTAAGGTAGATTAATTAATAGTTTAATATAGTTTAATATAATTTTAGTATAACAGTTAGGGTAGATTAATTAATAGTTTAATATAGTTTAATTTAATTCTAAAGGTACGTTTAAATTTATTATAAGATAGGGATGAGTTAATATTTAATATAAAGTTAGCGGGTTCTTAGGTTTAGAGGTTAATAGGTTAAGTTAGTCTATGGCAATGTGGCGGGCTGGGGGTTTAGGGTTTAATAACTTTATTTAGCCCTTAATTGCCAACCCATCATATCGCAATAAACTTAATTAAGCTATTAACCCTTAAACCGGCAAACCCCCACATCGCAATGAACCTTATTAACCCCTAAACCGCCAACCCCCAACATTGCAATAAACCTAACTAACCTATTAACCGCCAAACCTACTAAATTACACTTAAAATATCTAAAATTATAAAAAATTTAAATTCTAAAATTACAAAAAAATAAACAAAATTATAAAAAAAAATTAAACCTAATCCCTATGAAAATAAAAACACCCCCTAAACTAAACTACCAATAGCCCTTAAAAAGGCCTTTTGAAGGGCATTGCCCTAAGTTAAACAGCTCTTTTACATTTAAAAATTACTTAATCCCCCCCTAACAGTAAAACCCCCAAAATAAAAAAAAAATAACAATAAAAAAACTGCTGTTTAACTTATGGCAATGCCCTACAAAAGCCCTTTTAAGGGCTATTGGGCTATTGGTAGTTTAGTATTTGATTAGCTGTGTTTTTATTTTGGGGGGGATTTTTTATTTTTTATAGGGGTATTAGTTTAGGTTTACATTTTTTATTTTGGATAGCTTTGTTTATTTATTTCTTTAATTTTACATTTTTTATTTTTTGCAATTTTAGCTTTGGGGGTTGTAGTTTTTTTTTTTTTTTTAGTATCAACTAACCAAAAATGTGGGGTAAAAAAAATATTTAATCATTTAATTAAAACTTTTAAAACTTATAAATAACTCTATAAATTAAACTCTTAGGGGCCGATTTATCATCGTTCTGCCGACATAATCCGCTCAGCAGATCATATCCGACAGACATTGATGAATGCCGACAGCATACGCTGTCAGCATTTATCGTTGCACAAGCAGTTCACTGCTTGTGCAATGTCGCCCCCTGTATGCAGGGGGTGTCAATCCGCCTGATCGTAAAGGATTGGGCGGATTGATGTCTCACAGTAGGCGGACCAGTTATGGAGCAGCGGTCTTTAGACAGCTGCTTCATAACTGCTGTTTCCGGCGAGCCCCTATGTCTAAACTCTGGACTCAAGAGTTACTCACACTAACCAAATAAAAAAAAATTTGCTTTTTTGTGTAAAGTCTTATAATAGAAAATGATAGCTTGCATTTGGTTGTTTAGGATAAAAAGTTGTTTTCCACATTGGTAGCTTAAATTCAGTTCAAACAAATCTATTGTAAGGCAATTTGTTGCTTAAATTCCAAAAAGTTCAGTGCAGTTTAGAGTCAAACACACATAATACTTTCTGTAACGTTCCTTAAAGGGACATTAAACACTAAATAAATGCTAGATAGAATGGTGCATTCAAAGAAAAGATTAGTCTGAGAATAACATGTAGATGTATTTCATTAGCTGTTTAAATATTGACAAAATAGGGGTAAAGTGTTAATGTCTATAAAAGAGTGGGAGCTGCCACGTTGCAACTTAGGTTACCTTCTCTGCTGCAGCCAATTAGAGAAAGTTATAAACAGGTCACTAGAGCGTGCAGCCAATGGCTGTGTGCAATATAACAGTGTTCTGCACTTCCATTTCTAACAGGAACTGAAACGTTTAAAATTTCAGAACTGAATTATAGAAAAAGGGGAGAAAAAAAATAATTAAAGTATATTGCAGACTTTTTATATATATGATTTATAATTTTATTTTACCGTCTCAAAGTGTTTAATGTCCCTTTAAAGGGATTGAAAGGTCAAAAATTAAATGTGCATTGGTGCATTTCAATTTAAAAAATAAGCCTTTTTGCCATATACTTCCATTAGCAAAAATGCTTCTCCTAAAAGTGATTACTATTTTTCTGCAGCATGTGCCTGTGTACCAGTATTCAAACACAACATCTTCTCAGAGAGCTGACAATGGTGTGTATTGCGTCTGAAGACATAATAATTTGTTTCATACAAGCCATTGCTGACTCTCTGAGAAGGTACGGTGTTTTAATACTGATGCACGGGCTCTCACAGGATATACTGTATGCATATGCTGCAGAAAAAACGTAATACATTTAGCTAGAAGAATTTTTGCTAATGGAAGTATATTGCAGAAATGCTTCTATTTCAAATTGCAATAAACCTATGCACATTTCATTTTGACCTTTCCCTTTAATAAATGTGCAGCGTTATATTTGTTATTATGAATACCGGTATTCCTAAACAAAATTGTCCCTCTAGCAAGGAATATTTTGTAGCTTATTTTTAAAGATAACTCAATGGTGCCGAATTATCAAGCTCTGAATGGAGCTTGATGCCCCTTGTTTCCAGGGAGCCTTTAGGCTCACCGGAAATAGAAGTTATGAAGCAGCGTTCTAAAGATCGCTGCTCCATAACTTGTCCACCTGCTCTGAGGCGGTGGACAGAAATCAACACAATCGAATACGATCAGGTTAATTGACACCACCTGCAAGCGGCTGATTGGCCGCAATTCTGCAGGGACAGTATTGCACAAGCAGTTCTGGTGAACTGCTTGTGTAATGATAAATGCCGACAGCGTATGCTGTTGGCATTTCTCGATGTGCAGCGGACATGATACGCTACAGCTTATCATGTCCGCTCGCACTTTCATAAATATGCCCCAATGTTTCCAGCCTTACTCGGTTTCCCACTGTGTGCACCGCCAAGAGCAGATGTTGCACACCGGTCACGTTACTGTTTTGGGAAAGTCGGCATATGAGTCTCCTGTGGTACAGCAAGCGCCTTAGGACAAACTTCATACGGCCTATTCAGATACTGCTATGCGTTTCAGCTTACACTTAGGGGCCTATTTATTATGGTGTGAGTGAACATGATCCAACATAGTGGATCATGTCCGCTGCACATTGATAAATACCAACAGCATACGCTCTCTGCATTTATCACTGTACCAGCAGTTCTCCAGCTAATAGGATTGAACTTGCATTCTATTGGCTGATTGGAACAGCCAATAGAATGCAAGCTCAATCCTATTGGCTAATTGGATCAGCCAATAGGATTGAAGCTCAATCCATTTGGCTGATTGCATGAGCCAATAGGATTTTTTCACCTTTAATTCCGATTGGCTGATAGAATTCTATCAGCCAAACGGAATTCAAGGGACGCCATCTTGGGTGACGTCATTTAAAGGAACCTTCATTCAGCAAGAAGGCTTGGATGAAGACTTCGGCCGCTAGGGTGAAGACTTCTGCCGGCTTCGATGACGACTTCTGCCGCTTCGTTAAGGATGGATGTCAGGTCCTCAAAACTGTAAGTGGATCTTCGGGCGTTAGTGTTAGGCTTTTTTAAGGGTTTATTGGGTGGGTTTTATTTTTAGATTAGGGATTTGGGCACTTGAAAAAGAGCTAAATGCCATTTTAAGGGCAATGCCCATCCAAATGCCCTTTTCAGGGCAATGGGGAGCTTAGTTTTTTTTAGTTAGGATTTTATTTGGGGGGTTGGTTGTGTGGGTGGTGGGTTTTACTGTTGGGGGGTGTTTGTATTTTTTTTTACAGGTAAAAGAGCTGATTTCTTTGGGGCAATGCCCCGCAAAAGGCCCTTTTAAGGGCTCTTGGTACTTTAGTTTAGGCTAGGGTTTTTTTTATTTTGTGGGGGCTTTTTTTATTTTGATAGGGCTATTAGATTAGGTGTAATTAGTTTAAATATCTGATAATTTCTTTTTTTATTTTGTGTAATTTAGTGGGGGGTTTTTGTAATTTAGGTAATTGTATTTAATTTAGGTAATTTATTTAATTGTAGTGTAAGGTTTAGGTGTTAGTGTAAGACAGGTTAGGTTTTATTTTACAGGTAAATGTGTATTTATTTTAGCTAGGTAGTTAGTAAATAGTTGATAACTATTTAGTAACTATTCTACCTAGTTAAAATAAATACAAACTTGCCTGTAAAATAAAAATAAACCCTAAGCTAGATACAATGTAACTATTAGTTATATTGTAGCTAGCTTAGGGTTTATTTTATAGGTAAGTATTTAGTTTTAAATAGGAATTATTTAGGTAATGATATTAAGTTTTATTTAGATTTATTTTAATTATATTTAAGTTAGTGGTGTTAGGGTTAGACTTAGGTTTAGGGGTTAATAACTTTAGTATAGTGGCAGCGACGTAGGGGTGGCAGATTAGGGGTTAATAACTGTAATGTAGGTTGGAGCGATGTTAGGGACAGCAGATTAGGGGTTAATAATATTTAACTAGTGTTTACGATGCAGGAGTGCGGTGGTTTAGGGGTTAATATGTTTATTATAGTGGCGACGATGTCCGGAGCGGCAGATTAGGGGTTAATAATTTTATTTGAGTGTTTGCGATGCGGGAGGGCCTCGGTTTAGGGGTTAATAGGTAGTTTATGGGTGTTAGTGTACTTTTTAGCACTTTAGTTATGAGTTTTATGTTACGGCGTTGTAACATAAAACTCATAACTACTGACTTTCAGTTTACGTTATGGATCTTGAAGTTTTAGGGTGTACCGCTCATTTTTGGGCCTCCCAGGCAGACTCGTAATACCGGCGCAAAGGAAGTCCCATTGAAAAAGGACTTTTTGAAAGCTGCGGTAATTACATTGCGTTAAGGCCAAAAAAGTGTGCGGTGTCCCTAAACCTGCAAGACTCGTAATACCAGCGGTAGTGAAAAAGAGCCTTAACGCTGCTTTTTCACTCATACCACAAAACTCGTAATCTAGCCGATTGTTTTTACACTTCTGGGATATGTCACTCTCCCCCAAAAAAGCAGTTGGAGTTCTTATTATTAACCGGTAAGCCAAGAGCAATTGGGGCATAGGCACAGATTTTGAGGCTTATTTATTAAAGGTCTGTCGGACCTGATCCGACAGTGCGGATCAGGTCCGACAGACCTCGCTGAATGCGGAGAGCAATACGCTCTCCGTATTCAGAATTGCAATCGATCGCCAGCAGGGAGGTGTCAATCAACCCAATCGTACTCGATCAGGTTGAATTGTGGCGATTCCTGTCTGCCTCATCAGAGCAGGAGGACAGGTTTATGGAGCAGCGGTCGCCAGAAACACAGGCCCTCAAGCTCCATTCGGAGCTTGATAAATGGGCCTCTTTGTGTTAGTTTCTAAATTAAAATAAATAGCATTAAAAAAAAAAAAAAAACAGTTTTAACGCAAAGGGCTAGATTACGAGTGGAGTGCTATACAGAGGCTTTTTGGTTGATTCAATTTGCACTGTTATTACAAATTAAAAGTAAAAAGCAAAAAACTGTAGCGCACAAAAAGTTGAACTTCAAATATCAAGACCGCATAAGCGTTTTCTCCCATAGACTTCAATGGAGCACATAAAGTGCAAAAAAACACACCCATTCTCGCGCACTAACCACACTGGGGCATATTTATCAATGTGCGAGTGGACATGATACGTACATGGACATGTCCGCCGCACATCGATAAATGCAGACAGCATACGCTGTCAGCATTTATCACATTTAACTTGTGAACTGCTGGTGCAATGCTGCCCCCTGCAGATTCGTATTCGATCGGGTTGATTTCTGTCCGAGGCCTCAGAGCAGGCGGACAAGTTATGGAGCAGCGGTCTTTAGGCCATACAGAGCTTGATAAATATGCCCCATAGCGTTTATATAAGTGCACTAAACCTGACATGAATTATGAATATTTCACATTCCAATGTTCTTCACATAGAATACATTCTATTTATTCTTAATTACATATATATATATATATATATATATATATAGATAGATAGATAGATAGATAGATAGATAGATAGATAGATAGATAGATAGATAGATATAGACATATATATAATTTGTTTTGTAAAAAATACAGTATATCTATAAATAAACAAAGCTGGAAAGGGGTCACACCCTTAAGTTAAACAACAATGCTGGTGCACACGCCATAAACAAATAGACCCATTATGAATCTCCTCAAGGGACTGCCACCTCCTTATGCAGATAGATTCAATGCAGGCACCCAGGATCTGTAGCAAATCATTTAATGTAACATGTAAAACCACTCCATAACATTTCTGTCCCAAGAGAGACCTTTGTCAAATGGAAAAAACAGAAAGCATTAAAAACCCATGAATTCCTCTCCTGTAAATAGAGTGCATAATCCTAAAACTCTATCACATGTGTTCAAATCAGCCAATAGGATTTAAGCAGCTCTCATCCTATTGGCTGATTTGAATATTTCAGCCAATAGGAATGCAAGGTACCCCAGATATTAAAGGGGTACCTTGCATTCAATCTTCAGTGTGCGGCGGAGATCGCATGAAGAGGAGGCTTTGCACTGGATGTTGTTGACGTTGCCGCTGGTCCTGCTCAGCTCCGCGCAGCCACAGCTCCGCACCACCGGGATGAAGATAGAAGATGCCCCCCTGCGATGGATGAAGATGTTGCCGCCTGGATGAAGACTTGTCACCGCCTGGATGAAGATGGATCTGTGAGTACATTTTTTAGGGTTAGTGTTAGGGTTTTGGGGGTTTTTTGAGGTGTTTTTTTTTTAGATTAGGGATTTTTTTATTTTTTAATGGGCACTAAAGAGCTGATTACCCTTTCAAGGGCAATGCCCATACAAATGTCCCTTTATAGGAAATGGGTAGTTTAGGGTTTTTTTTACACTTAGTTTTTTTTTAGGGGGTTGGTTGGGTGGGGTTTTAACTGTTAGGGGGTACTTTGTAAAAAAATGTATGTAAAAGAGCTGTTTAACTTAGGGCAATGCCCTACAAAAGTCCCTTTTAAGGGCTATTGGTAGTTTATTGTTAGATTAGGGGGTGTTTTTATTTTGTGGGTTTTTTTTATTTTATATGAGTATTAGATTAGGTTTAATTTTTATTATTTTGGATAATTTTGTTTATTATTTTTTATAATCTTAGATTTTTTTATTTTTCGTAATTTTAGTTTATGTTTTGTTTTGTAATGTTATTTTTTTTATTTTTTCGTAGTGTTTTTTAATTTTGTAATTTTTTTTCCGTTTATTTTAGTTTTTTTAAAATAGTGATGTTAGGTTAATTTATAGTTTAAGTTTATTTTTTTTATTTCACAGTTATTTTTTTTTGTTATTTAAAGGTAGTTATATTGTATCTTTAATTTAAAGTTAGAGGTGTTAGGTTTAGGGGTTAAAAGTTTAATTTAGTGTGTCGCGATGGGGGGGCGGCGGTTTAGGGTTTAAAAGGTTTATTATAGTAGTTGCAATGTGGGGGGCCAGCGGATTAGGGGTTAATAGGTTTATTAAAGTATTTGCGATGCGGGGGGTGGTGGTTTAGGCATTAATAGGTAGTTTATGGGTGTTAGTGTTCTTTGTAACATTTTTGTTATGAGTTTTGTTAAAACATTTTTATTTTGCAAAATCCATAACTACTGGTGTCTGATCGCGGAAGGGATTGTGGCGGTAAAAGCTATAACGTTAGCGTAATAGCCAGAACGCAGAACCTGTAATACAGGCGCAATGAAAATTCCACACTCAAAAGCCATTTTTTGAGTGTGGAATGGAGAGTTGCGGTACAGGCTAAAATGCTTGTGGTAAAGCTGTACCGCCGCGACTTGTAATACCGGAGACCTACCATTCTGCATGCAAAGGCAAATTTTTCAGTGGTATAGCCGTACCGTAAAACTTGTAATTTTGCCCATTATTAGTTACTGAGGAGGTTGATAGGCTGAAGCAAGTTATTAAAACTGAGATTGATGTTATCAAAAAAGAACAGTTACATATTCTAACACAAGAGACTACCAATGACTGGATAAATAAATGTTCTACACAAGTCAAAAATATTGTCAAGATTTAATTGTATTCAAAAACACAAAATTCATTGCTGTTGAAAATGATTACCGTGATAGAGCCAGATTACTAGTGGAGTGCAATTGTTAGCACAAGGAGCATAAACACGATCGTGAGATTGCAGTGTTCTTTAGGCTCAAATCCATAACAAGTGCCGTGCTGTTTAAATTACCATGATTTATGTTACATAAAATAGTAGGAATTTATGCTCTACATATTTTCTATGGGCGGTGTTGAGCGGCAATGTCGACTCGTAATATAAGTTGAAAGTGAATGCAATCACTCAAAGGTAGCGTAAAGAGTTTAGCTAGAGTTGCACTAAGCTATTATATTTATCCCTAAACTGCCACACTCCCATTTTAAAGTAACCCACTACACCAATAATCCCTAAACCGTCACAACCCCCATAGCAAAGTAACCCATACACTATTAAACCCTAAACCACCAAACCCCTTACAAAGTAACCCAGTAACATCTAAACCCCCTAACCTAACACCCTCTAAGTTACCCCAAAACAGACTAACCTTATCTGTTAAAAATAAAATTAAAAAAATAACAGTAACTTTAAAAAAAAAACTCACCTGAAAAAGTAAAAAAAAACACAACCTTACATTTAAAAATAAAAAATCTTAACATTACGTTAAAACTAACAAACCTAACATTGCTAAAAAAATAACCTAATATTACAAAAAACAAAAAAACAAATTACCAAAAAATTAAGAGGTATGCATATTCTAAAACCCAACCTGAATGGGCATTTGGTTTGACATTGCCCTTAAAAGGGCACTAAAGGGATACTGAACCCAATTTTTTTCTTTTGTGATTCAGATAGAGCATGCAATTTTAAGCAACTTTCTAATTTACTCCTATTATCAATTTTTCTTCGTTCACTTGCTATCTTTATTTGAAAAAGAAGGCATCTAAGCTTCTTTTTTGTTTCAGACTCTAGACAGCACTTTTTTATTGGTGGATGAATTTATCCACCAATCAGCAAGAATAACCCAGGTTATTCACCAAAAATGGGCCAGCATCTAAACTTACATTCTTGCATTTCAAATAAAGATACCAAGAGAAGGAAGAAAATTTGATAATAGGAGTAAATTAGAAAGTTGCTTAAAATTGCATGCTCTATCTGAATCATGAAAAAAAACATTGGGTTCAGTGTCCCTTAAGCTCTTTTTGCTGCCCAGAGGGTGGTCCATCTTCTTATCTCCCTACGGGGGCCGCTCTTCATCCAACTTCATATCTTCTGTTGCCAACATCCTCCTTTTGCAGTCACCAGCAACACACTGAATTTTCAATGCAAGGAACCGTATTTCTAATGGCTGATTTTCAATCAGCCAAAATAATGAAAGTTTTTTCTATTTCAATTTGACAGTGGACTTCTATAAATTCCAACAACAGATGAGATTAAATGATTTTTTTCAACACAAGGCTAGTAGTTCTAAAAACCCTTTTAAAAGAACAGGCCATTTTGATCCACGCAGCACTAATATGTCTATTAATACATTTTATAGTATGTGCTTGAATGATGTCGACACTGAGGTACACTAGAAGGGAGTTGGTGGTTTGAGTAATCTATCCTCACAATAGAGAGAGGCTGTTAAATCTTTGGCTGAGGATCCCAATATCATCATCATCACACCGGCCGCTAAGGGCAGAGCCATAGTAATCTTAGATTATCCGAAATACCAGCAGGAGGTTCTTAGACAGCTTAATGATGTGACAACATATAATAAACTGAATGTTTTTGTATTGGTATTATACCCATGGAAAATAGTCACACATTTGCAAGTCTAAGAAAAACACTAAATCCAAAAAACTGATTCTATGCAGAAACTGCAAACAAATTTGAATCCACTAATGGGGACGAGTTTTATGGCAGTTTACACAGATCTATAAAAAAAAAATAGGATAGGCAAACTTTAGTCAAGCATTTTATGCATGTAATTTAGAATAGTATATGTATAGTCCAATTACTTGTAAGGATTTATTTTTTTCTCCTATTTCAGGATGTTTGCAGAGTGGCTTAATTAAGTGTTTTATTGGCCAGTTTCTGAGGTAATATAAGCAAACAAAGATACAGTAGGTGGAAATTAACCTGATGTACAGATATCTAATTGTATCCCTGCAAAACCGCTCACCATTATGTTATACAAAGACTATTATTTATTTAAGCTAGTGCTTTTTTTCTCCAAACTCACAAAAGAAATTACATGTACCTCCACAAATCTATATGCCTCCTTCATAATGGTAACATCTGATGGGTACATACTATACAGTTTTCTATTAATATTTACAAGAGGATATTTGTATTTTCATTCATGTCCTAGTTAAAGGGACATTCAAAACTAAATATAATGATGCGTTCATTAGCCTAAGTAGAGCCAGCTCAAGCCATTGTGCTGTCTGGGTCCAAGAATAAAATAAAGCCCTTGAATTCTCCATCCACTACATTCTAAATCCAGCCATACGTCTCCATTTATCAAGCAGAAGAAGTTGCTTTGTAGCGTGTGTAGGGCAGGCTAGCTCATGCAAGCCTAACTGCCACAAGAAGAAATGGTGGTCATCTACCTGCCTTTTATTACCCTCTCTGCCATTTCAGAGATGGTGGAGTTTACATAAACACCCCAAACTTACTAATTAAGGGTAACTGACAGGCCCTGCTCTCATGCAAGAGAGGTGTGCTGCACAAGAAAATACTTGTGCAATGTTAAATGCGGGGGTAGAGGACATATAGAGTCCCAAGTAGGGACATGGGGTCAATTTATCATAGTGCGAGCGGACATTTATCATAGTGCGAGTGGAGCATACGCTGTCAGCATTTATCATTGCACAAGCATTTCTAGTGAAATGCTGGTGCAATGACGCACCCTGCACATTTCTGACCCATCAGCCGCTAGCAGGGGGTGTCAATCAACCCAATAGTATCCAAACGGGCTGATTACTGTCCACCGCCTCTTAAGACCGCAGCTTCTTAACTCCAGTTTCCGGCGAGCCAGAAGGCTTGCACAGAAACAGATGCATATGAATGCATTCAGGTCTTGGTAAATCGGCCCCATAGTCTCAAAATTAAAAAAAATGTTCAGCAGCTTGAAACCCATACAAGATCCATGTGTTAAATGTGACCTTTGTCCCAGGGTCTACCAGACCAGAGCTTGGGGATACATATGTATTTTTTTTAAAGTGATATTAAATATTGAAGAAATATGTGGCATTCTAGCCTCTATAAAGTAATAGGTGCTGACATGTTATAATTTAAGTTATCCACGTTTCTCCTTATTTTATTCTATGCTGGGACCAAGTACGGGAGTTATAAATGACTTGATAAAGTAACAATCTTCTATAATTATTATTTTTTGTTTCTCCTGTTGCAAGCTTTTTAATATTAGATACAACAAATCTCCATTAATTATTGTGTGGGAAAGCAACATACTTACATTTTCTTGATACTGTTTCCTGATTTTGCAACATTCAATTAAAGTAAAGAAACCCATGTTATATTTTAATTTTGATGATTTTGCATTCAGTTAAAAAGAGTATCTTTATTAGCAAAAGATTGTCTGCAATATATAAAATATACAGGACACCTAGTCAAGGTGAGAGAAAATCTGAATTTGCTTGATTGATTGCTTCTATTTCAGAATTAATGGTGTGTGCACTTTCAGGTCAGAGAAGAAGAAGAGACATCTATCTCTTTTAGCTTCTCCGCAACTGCTGCAAGAGCCTCTACTTACAAAGTGCTTTTATGACTTCCTTTTTATGAATACTGATTAGGATCTTAATGACATTTCTCCTGTTTGCAGGACCCTATCAAGCAGTTTGTTTGACAATGGATTTGGGCTTCAAATACTGTAATTTGCTAGTACACTTATGCTGTAAGCAACATTTACTGACATACAACACCACAATACATAATAAGTATAAAAAATATTGAAAGTTGAAATGTGTTGCTGATGAAATACAGATACTGTACATTCATATCTACAAAAAACAGAGCATTAAGTGGATCTTCATACAGAAAACCTTTTAAAAGGAAATATAAATTTGAAGGCTGAAATCATATTTTCTTGCAACACTCTCAAAAATGCCCATTTTTTCATTAATGTAATGACATTTATAGCTGTATGTGGTACAATATAAATCATTCTCGTTAGTGCTGAAGGAAATGCTTCATCACAACCTTAATGCATTTGCCACAGTTTGCCTCATTTTTAGAATTCGGAACCCAGCAACATTCTTTTATTAAACACAAACCTAGGCTATTATTGTACTACTAATATCTTCAATAACATGCACATTTTATAATACATTTCTCTTCAGTGTTCAGTTTGTAAATAAAATGTTGAAATACTGATTTTTCACAAATTTTTCTGAATGTATTTAGAAGCCGACATTATTTGCCGACCCGGTGTTGTATTTGGTCCTCAGAGTTTAGTGTGTATTTGACATTGATATTTCAATACATTTGTGTTTAATAAGGAGCACAGCCAAATCATTTATGTGTAATTTCTAGTGCTCAAAATATAAAGGATTGCAACAGGATTTGAATAGAAGTAGCTTTGTATCCCAATGCTAAGAGATAACATTGTGCAAAAATATCTTAATTGATGATAGTATTGCTTAATGAATATCAAAGCTCGGGATGGAAAAATAGTTTTGCATTCAATGTTAAAGGGCAGTTTACTCAAAAATATTCTCCCCTTTAATTTGTTCCCAATGATCCAATTTACCTGCTGGGGTTTTTTAAATTGTTTAGAAGTATTTATTTTACCCTTATATTGGCATTTTAAATAGTTGATTTAGCCTGTGGTATCCCCACCTATTCTCAAATGTTCTGGCCTTAGGTCCAAGCTATAGATAAGCTGGGTAAACACAGCAAGCAGAAGAAATTACACTCCCAGTGGGGTATAGAAGAGATAAGGCAATACAATGATCTCTCCAAGTATTGGTCTTTGGTTTAGGGTAGATATATGATAAAGAAGCATGAATGTGATAAAGTAATGAGATCTGATTATACCTACAAGCTCAACCCATTTTATTAGGTTGTGGCTTCAAAACACAAAACCAGCTAATTCATATACACAAATAAGCCTTAAAAATCACATTCTTATACATTTTATACTCTGCAGCTTGCAAAACAAAGTAATTGGAAACACATTAAAGGAAAACAATTTTACAATATACTGTCCCTTTAACTAATATGAATAAAGTATTGACAACACTGCAATAGAGTAATTGGGAAAAAAAAATAAACATCATTTTATAAATATGAGCTTGACTGAGAGAGGCTTATTTTCTGCAGTTACATATTTTTATTTACTCTTTATATTGCTAAATAGTTTTACTTGCAAGCTAAAAAAGTAAGTACACATTGTTCAAAAATATTCATTGTTTAAAAAATTCTTGAAATCTTGTCAGTCATAAAAGAGGATCAAATAACTGAAATATCCTAACTATAATCACATAAATGTCTACAAACATCTGTAGCGCCACCAAGTGTATGAAAAAAATGTAAGGAAGCTTGATGTGAAATACACTGTTACTAATAAAAATAGAATTCTGTAGAATGATTGCATCTTTTTCAGTCATACATCCAAGCAGTAGGATCTTGTCACTATTATTAATACTTCAATAAATGACTCAACCATTTCAAAGCAGTTTCTTTTGCTACTCTTTTATGTGACTGTTCATATCAGACCTATGACCAAAGGCTTGCTACTTTTATTTAGTATTTTTTTTACATTAAAACATTTTTTTTTCAAGATTATGCAAGTTTGAATACTTACAGTGGACTCTGATTAAATAGCCATTTTTTAATATACAGTATTGTAATTGCATTAGAGAGACAGACTAGTATTCATATACTAAATATGCTATTGCACCTGCATCTAAACAGTGTTCTTGCTCTTTTTGATAGCACTTTACTATGCAGTTTCTTTGATATTTCTACTGATCAACTCACTTGCTCATTTCAATATATCCCACATTCTGGGAATCATCATTTTCATATTCTTTATATAATCATATATGTAAAATTAAGAAGCAATGTCACCATGGTTGCAAAAATGAATTTTCCCTCCTTACTTTTTATAACTCTTCCTAGAGACAGCATAAAAGACAAAACAGAACAGAACTGAATAGCCGTATAATCAGTCAGATTATTAAAATAAACAGTGGGAAGTCTTAAAGAGCTTTAAGAACAATATTTTAGAGGCAACAAATGTAAACCAATGTCTTAAACCCTTCCTAGACAGGATGAATACAGAACAAAAAATAATACCCACTTACCAAGCAGCCACACTGACCAAATGCTACACTACATCAAGGCTAAAAGTTAGAAAAATAAGCCACAGATTTGCCACTGAAACTTTGTCACAGTATTCATTTCAGTTAAAAAAAAGGTTTTCTGCTTAAAATCGCCTGGATTCGACACTTTTCAAGTAGCTAAACCAAAAAAAATACACCGGTTCCACAAGGCTAGGAGAAAGAAAGGCAACGTGCCACGGACCTCCCATGGAATCTAAGTCCATGAGTCAGTTACAGTAAAAAGAAGAAGGGTTTTGAGGGGTGTGGGTAAAAGCCGGATCTTGCCGGATCCTACCGGATCCATGCCTAATTTATCAAAATACACACAAATTTAATTGTTTTCCACACAAACACATCCAGACACTTCTGGATCCAACAAAATTTTACTGCAAAACATTTGGGTCCTTTCAGAACCAGCACTTTTGTACAGAAAAACAGCCGGATCCTGCCGGATCCATGCCTAATTTAGACAGATACACACAAATTTAAGTGTTTTCCACACAAACAAATCCAGACACTTCTGGATCCAACAACATTTTAGTGCAAAACATTTGGGTCCTTTCAGAACCAGCACTTTTGTACAGAAAAACAGCCGGATCCTGCCGGATCCATGCCTAATTTAGACAGATACACACACATTTAAGTGTTTTCCACACAAAAACATCCAGACACTTCTGTATCCAACAACATTTTACTGCAAAACATTTGGATCCTTTCAGAACCAGCACTTTTTTACAGAAAAACAGCCGGATCCTGCCGGATCCATGCCTAATTTAGACAAATACATACAAATGTAATTGTTTTCCACACAAACACATCCAGACACTTCTGTATCCAACAATATTTTAGTGCAAAAGATTTGGGTCCTTTCAGAACCAGCACTTTTTTACAGAAAAACAGCCAGATCCTGCCGGATCCATGACTAATTTAGACAGATACACACAAATTTAAGTATTTTCCACTCAAACACATCCAGACACTTCTGTATCCAACAACATTTTGCTGCAAAATTTTTGGGTCCTTTCAGAACCAGCACTTTTTTACAGAAAAACAGCCAGATCCTGCAGGATACATGCTTAATTTAGACCGATACACACAAATTTAATTGTTTTCCACACAAACACATACAGACACTTCTGGATCCAATAATATTTTGCACATAATAACATCTACGTCCTTTCAGAACAAACACTTTTTTACAGAAAAAAACGCCGTATCCTGCCGGATCCAAGCCTAATTTAGGCAGATATACACAAATGTAAGTATTTTTCCACACAAATACATCCAGATACTTGTGGATCCATCAATATTTTACAAAAAAACATCTGGTCCCTTTAAGGACCAACACTTTTTACACAAAAACAGCCAGATCCTCTCGGATCCATGTCTAATTTAGACAGATATACACAAATGTAAATGTTTTCCACACAAATACCTCCAGATACTTCTGATCCATCACTATTTTACACAAAACCATCTGGGTCCTTTCAGAACAAACGCATTTTTTTTTTTACACAAAAATAATCTGATCCTACCATATCCATGTCTTCTTTAGACAGATATACACAAATTAAATTTTGTCCACACAAACACATCCATCTAGGTCCTTTCAGAACCAACAGTTTTTTACAGAAAAAAAACAAAACTGTTGGTTCTAAAAGGACCCAAATGTTTTTGAGTAAAATGTTGTTGGATACAGAAGTGCCTGAATGTGTTTGTGTGGAAAACACTTACATTTGTGTGTATCTGTCGAAATTAAGCATGGATCCGGCAGGATCCGTCTGTTTTTCTGTAAAAAAAAGTGTTGGTTATGAAAGGACCCAGGTGTTTTTGAGTAAAATGTTGTTGGATCCAGAAGTGTCTGGATGTGTTTGTGTGGGAAAAAAACTTACATTTGTGTGTATCTGTCTAAATTAGGTATGGATCCGACAGGATCAGGCTGTTTTTCTGTAAATAAGTGCTGGTTCTGAAAGGACCAAAATGTTTTGCAGTAAAATATTGTTGGATACAGGAGTGTCTGGATGTGTTTGTGTGGAAAATCTTAAATGTGTGTGAATTTGTCTAAATTAGGCATGGATCCGGCTGTTTTTCTGAAAAAAAGTGTTGGTTCTGAAAGGACCCAAATATTTTTGAGTAAAATGTTATTTGATACAGAAGTGTCTGGATGTATTTGTGTGAAAAACACTTACATTTGTGTGTATCTGTCTAAATTAGGCATGGATCCGGCAGGATCCAGCTGTTTTTCTGTAAAAAAGTGCTGGTTCTGAAAGGACCCAAAAGTTTTGCAGTAAAATGTTGTTGGATACAGAAGTGTCTGGATGTGTTTGTATGGAAAACACTTAAATTTGTGTGTATCTGTCTAAATTAGGCATGGATCCGGTAGGATCCAGCTGTTTTTCTGTAAAAAAGTGCTGGTTCTGAAAGGACCCACATGTTTTGCAGAAAAATGTTGTTGGATACAGGAGTGTCTGGATGTGTTTGTGTGGAAAACACTTAAAATTGTGTGTATTTGGCTAAATTAGGCATGTATCCGGCAGGACCCGGCTGTTTTTCTGTAAAAAAGTGTTGGTTCTGAAAGGACCCAAATGTTTTTGAGTAAAATGTTGTTGGATACAGAAGTGTCTGGATGTGTTTGTGTGGAAAACACTTAAATTTGTGTGTATTTGTTTAAATTAGGCATGGATCCGGCAGGATCCGACTGTTTTTCTGAAAAAAAGTGTTGGTTCTGAAAAGACCCAAATGTTTTTGAGTAAAATGTTATTGGATACAGAAGTGTCTGGATGTGTTTGTATGGAAAACACTTACATGTGTCTGTATTTGTATAAATTAGGCATGGATCCGGCAGGATCCAACTGTTTTTCTGTAAAAAAAAGTGCTGGTTCTGAAAAGACCCAAATGTTTTTGAGTAAAATGTTGTTGGATACAGGAGTGTCTGGATGTGTTTGTGTGGAAAAGACTTACATTTGAGTGTATTTGTCTAAATTAGGTATGGATCCGGCAAGATCCGGCTTTTACCCACACCCGGTTTTGAGTAAACAAAAAAGCCTGTAAAGCCACATCACCAATATTACAAGACTAGGAGGTAGAAACATTACAAGCTACCATGGAATTTACATCCAAGTAGGGGCGTATAATGACCTAGGCCAACAAGGCCCGTGCCTTGGGTGGCAGATCTGAGAAATATGGGGGGCAGCATTTTACAACCATCAGACAGAGCGTCCGCACGTTATCAGTTAGCTACAGAATTTTGCCCATTTTAAAACCATCACAGAAAACAGATGTAATACACTAGCCAATGTAGCTGTTGGTTTGGGAAAGGCCAACCACATCTGTACCATCACCAACTCTTTAGACCATGAATTGAAATGCGGCTGACTACCCCAGCTTGGGAGGTGTAATGCATAAGTGTTAAGGCAGTGCTCAACAAATCTGGCGCTACTCGTGCCTTAAAATGAACCTCTGGTGCCCTGATTTGGACCCCTTAAGATGCCCATGTTTGCCACCACCAGCAGCCATCTGTCTCTGCCAGCCAGATGTAAAATGGAGCTTGGTTCGGCTGGGTCCTTTGCAGGCTGCGTAGCAGGTAACTTCAAGCCCCAGAATGCCAGGCAGGCAAGTTGGATGTTTATCCAAACCACTGTTTAATTTTACTACGGAATTGCAGCTCAGTGCTTTGTAACCATTTGTCAAACTGAGGTGAGTTGATTGTATCTCTCTGTTCCTAAAGTTATGAAAATCTGTGTGATCTTTCAGATCTAGTTCTGCAAACAAAATGAATCTACCCTAAGTTCTGCTAATCATTTGTAGCCAAAAAAGTTTTATTTTGCTGTAAGCTGAAAATCTGAAAGCTGTTTATTTTTGCTGCCATCTGCTGGACAGAATGCTTGAACTATATACCTGGATTACTTTTTACAACAAAATGCTTTAGCAATGAAAGTGATGCAGAAATATTGTTGCTTTAGCAATTAAATTATTCTCAAATTACTGCATAATTATTTGTTAACTCTTTGGATCAGTAAAGCTAATTTAAAAGGACAATTACACCTTATACTATATATAACTATATTTATATTGATTTTTAAATTCCCTCTTTAAGATATTTTGTGCATGGGGATTCTGATTATTTTACTCATTCTTGTGATTTATTTCATTATATTTATTTATATAAAGATACCTGGCTCGTAGATTTGCGAGCTGGCTCCTAGATTTTTGGCATATTTGTCAAGCACTGCGTTATGCATATTAGACGGCAATTGAGGCTGTGATATTCATAAGATCAAACTGTATGATTTTGTTGTTGAGAATGAGTTTTCCTTTTGAGATGGGAATGAATGGACTAAAAAGCCTGTCCATTATTGGGGTTGTTTTACATATAAGTAACACACTAATCTTACAAATATTACAGTATCAAGTTTAAAAACAAGTATTCAGTTTCACATACAATGATAAATGTTTTTTATATAGGGCACTACAGTAAACCACAAAGCAGCCTAAAATCAGTTTTGGTGTGGTAAAGGGCATGCAATATATTTTACTTCATGTAACTGCAAAATTTGCTTTTAATTAAAAAAAAATTACACAGAAAAATAACAGAAAAAAGACTAGAGGGAGAGGTACACATTTATATGTACATGTGTGTGTGTGTGTATATATATATATATATATATAACTGTCAATGTATAAAGGCATACAAAATATGTTTTTGTTTTACTGCATAATGTGTAAACCTTATGTACACAGTCTCTCTCTACAGGGGTGCCCTGGATAAATTAAGGGAACCACCTGAAGGCAGTGACTGTGTACATAATGTTAACACATTATGCAGTCTTTCATTATTAAAAACCGGTCTCACAAATAATTTAACTTCCGTGCAACAGTTAACTCACTCCAAATGCCTTGGTCCCTTTTCCTCTCTCTCCCTCCCTTAATTCTCTCCTTTCCCTCTATCCCCCCTCTCCCTCCCTCCCTTCTCTCTCTCCCTCCCCTTCCTTTTTCCTCCTTTCCTCTCATTTACTTTGGAAATTCCATACAAAATAAAAAAAATGGTTTGTTACACCTTGATAAAATATAATACGGCTAACAAGGCCTAAAACCTGGGAGTGGATTTTGAGTGCCTAAGGCAGCACAATACCTAAATATGCCGCTGCATCCAAATATCTGCTCCAAGAAAAAAAAAACTGTTTAGTGAAAAGCCACAACAGTTCCACAAGGCTAGAAGAGAGATAAACAATGAGTGACAGACTTGCAATAGAATCTGCTCACCAACCAAATTCGCTAATTTAAAAAGGTTAGAGGGGGAGAGACACGAAGACATAGAATTGCCATGGAATATATATACAAGTTTCAATTGTAGTAAATATAAAAGAAAGCCTGGAATACCCACCCAAGTTGCCACACCAACCAACCTCACCTGTTCCATAAGACTAGGAGGGAGAAAGGTAGCAAGCCAAACACCTGCCGTTGAATCTAAATCCAATTGTCTATTCTAGTAAGAAAAACAAAAAAATTTGTGAAAAAAGGCCCAGAACATCTCAAATTGGCACACTAAAGTAATTACCTACTCCACACAAATTCATTCATTCCAGAAGGCTAGGAGGGAGAGAGGCAAAAGACACAGACCTGCAAAGGAATACACATTTAACTATCTCTTTCAGTGCAAAGAAAAGCCCAGAAAGCCCACTTCTGAAGTAGTCACACCACCAAAGTCTCCAGTTCCACAAAGATAGGAGGGAAAGAGACAGTGACTGATAGAATGGTTAAATTATGTTGGTGTAACTATTTGAGAATTGGGTGGCCACAAACCTTTGCTGGCAAATAGCTACAGAATTTTTTCACTTATTTACCTAAGTTGTTTGTTTTTAGTGGGTGCTTTGAATGTCATCAATCACCGCTTATTTTATTTTATTTTTTTTATTTTTTTTTATTATTTTATTTTACATTTTACACAAAACAAAGTACAAACCTTTAAGACATATTCAAAAATTTCTTAACAATGCTTATACTCTTCTATATAATACCTTATTGAGCCCACAGGCTCTGACTGTGCAAAGAAAAAAGAACATAAGAAGTTAAGAAACCCCTTTTTCTTGTTGATGTCTAACTACAATCAACAACAATATATTTAACCACATCCATCCTCTAACATACATTCCACGAAGAAAAAAAAAAAAAAAAAAAAGGGAGAAAAATTGACACCCTCCTCCATGTCTTTGGACCTTTCCGTTCTCTAGGTACTCTCCAACCTAAACTAGATTGGTATATTTAAATTCCTCCCAATGAAGGCGTATTTCTTGAAAGACCTCTTCTCTATTGGATCTTAAATATGTGTATTCCTCCAATATTAATAATTCGTTAATTCTAGTAAACAACATTTCCTTGTCCGGGACCATAATTTTTTTCCAGTTTCTAGCCAACAAAGATTTTATTCCATTTAAAACGTACGTTATAAGTTTAGCTTTTGTTTTACCAATATTCTTAATGGGTTTATTTAACAGGGCAGTATATATGTCTAGTTGAAAATCTTCCTTCCCACTTATCTTTCTAATGCAATTTGAGATTATTCCCCACACCCCTTTCAATCTGGGGCACTCCCACCATATATGTTGCATATTTCCTATGCCCCCACACCCCCTCCAGCAATATTTGGAGGCGTTAGGGTATATACTATGGAGTCTAACTGGCGTTAGATACCATCTGGTAAATATTTTATAATTTAACTCTTTAGCTACATTGACACACATAGTCATCCAAACTGAATCATCTACATATGTCCCTATCTCCGCCTCCCATTTTTGCATAAACCTATGTTTTATAAAATCTTCTGAAGTATTAAGAAGCTTATAGCTAAATGATACCAAGCTTCTAATTGAAGATTCATTATAACAGATTTTCTCAAATATGGTTAATTGCCTAGTTAAATTTACTTTTCCTGGATGTGATGTCAAAAAATTCTGAAGCTGTAAATACTTTAGCCAATTACGATATGTACCCCCTACCGAGTCTACCAGCTCCTGTTGTGATTTGAGCTTTCCATTGTTTAAAAAAAGATATAACGGTGTGGACTGATGTAATTTTGATTGGCTAACCCAACTGGGTATATGTCCCCCCTGGAACTCAGCATTGTTTGTGATTGGAAGTAAAAGTGATGGGACAGATGATATAAAGGGGCATTCTGTTATAATTTGTTCCCAGTTCATAAATATATGCTTAAGCATTGGGAACTGCATAATATTTTCTGGTCTACCCTCTCTTGGGGTCCAAATTAGTTTATACATTGGTTGGGATGATATTAATTTATTTTCTAACTGTACCCAAGCTTTGTTCTTTTGATTAATGTGCCAATCTAATATCCTCTGAAGAATAATTGCTCTATGGTAATTTCTGATATTTGGGCACCCTCATTCCTTGTCCTATATAGGATAGAAGCTTTAATTCTTGGCTTGATTTTGTTCCAAATAAAGGAATTAATTATTTTCTGAAGGTTAGTACAATAGGAACGCGGGATATTAATAGGGACGGTCTGAAAAATATATAAAATGCGAGGGAGCACATTCATTTTTACTATGTGTATTCTCCCTAGCCATGATGTCATTTTCAGCCTCCAAGAGTCCAAATCCATTTGGAGTCTGGATATTAGATTAGCATAATTTTCTGTATACAACCGTGTATCATCCAGTGATAATTGTACCCCTAAATATTTTAGGGAGGTTTCTTTCCACACGTATGAACTGGATGCTTTGCAGTTAATATAATCACTTGGGGAAATTGCATACTTTAGGGCCTCTGATTTATTTTTATTAATAAGAAAATTTGAGTGAATCCCAAATTCCTGCAATGTCAGCTTTTTAACCCCTTAATGACAACTGACGTACCAGGTACGTCATGCATTAACAAGCAGTTAATGACAATGGACGTACCTGGTACGTCAGTTGTCTAACAGAGTGCTGGAAGTGATCACAAATGCTTCCAGCAGCTCTGAGGGTATTGCAGTGATGCCTCGATATGGAGGCATCCTGCAATACCACTTTACAAGCCCCCGATGCAGAGAGAGCCACTCTGTGGCCCTCTCTGCACCGGTAGCGATAGTGCCGGGTGTGAGGGTGCGCGTGCACCCATTAGCCACACTGACACCAATGAATGAGGGCAGAAAGGGGAAAAAAAGGGATTTTTTTTTAAAAAAAATATAAAAGGATCTGGGAGGGGGTGGGGGTATTGTGGGGGGCTGCTACACTACAGAAATAGTTTTTTAAGTAAAAATAAAATAAAAATACTTTTTGGGGGGATCAGGGAGGTTGGGGCTAAGGCAGGGGTCCATCACAGCTAAAATACTTTATTATTTTTATTTAAAAAAAAAAAAAAAACTCTTTTATTTAGTACTGGCAGACTTTCTGCCAGTACTTAAGATGGCGGGAACAATTGTGGGGTGGGGGAGGGAAGAGAGCTGTTTGGGAGGGATCAGGGGGTGGGATGTGTCAGGTGGGAGGCTGATCTCTAAAATTAACCCTGCAAGCTCCCTACAAGCTACCTAATTTAACCCCTTCACTGCTGGGCATAATTAACGTGTGGTGCGCAGCAGCATTTAGCGGCCTTCTAATTACCAAAAAGCAACGCCAAAGCCATATAAGTCTGCTATTTCTGAACAAAGGGGATCCCAGAGAAGCTTTTACAACAATTTCTGCCATAATTGCACAAGCTGTTTGTAAATAATTTCAGTGAGAAACCTAAAATTGTGAAAAATGTTAAGTTTTTTTTTTTTATTTGCTCGCATTTGGCGGTCAAATGGTGGCATAAAATATACCAAAATGGGCCTAGATCAATACTTGGGGTTGTCTACTACACTACACTAAAGCTAAAATTAACCCTACAAGCTCCCTAATTAACCCCTTCACTCCTGGGCATAAAACACGTGTGGTGCGCAGCGGCATTTAGCGGCCTTCTAATTACCAAAAAGCAACCCAAAAAGCAACCCAAAAGCCATATAAGTCTGCTATTTCTGAAAAAAGGGGATCCCAGAGAAGCATTTACAACCATTTGTGCCATAATTGCAGAAGCTGTTTGTAAATAATTTCAGTGGGAAACCTAAAGTTTGTGACAAATTTTGTGAAAAAAGTGAACTTTTTTTTTTTTTTGATCGCATTTGGCGGTGAAATGGTGGCATGAAATATACCAAAATGGGCCTAGATCAATACTTTGGGTTGTCTTCTAAAAAAAAAAAAAATACATGTCAAGGGATATTCAGGTATTCCTGACAGATATCAGGGTTCCAATGTAACTAGCGCTAATTTTGGAAAAAAAGTGGTTTGGAAATAGCGAAGTGCTACTTGTATTTATTGCCCCATAAATTGCAAAAAAAGCAAAGAACATGTAAACATTGGGTATTTCTAAACTCAGGACAAAATTTAGAAACTATTTAGCATGGGTGTTTTTTGGTGATTGTAGATGTGTAACATATTTTGGGGGTCAAAGTTAGAAAAAGTGTGTTTTTTTCCATTTTTTCCTCATATTTTATAATTTTTTTTATAGTAAATTATAAGATATGATAAAAATAATGTTATCTTTAGAAAGTCCATTTAATGGCGAGAAAAACGGTATATAATATGTGTGGGTACAGTAAATGAGTAAGAGGGAAATTACAGCTAAACACAAACACTGCAGAAATGTAAAAATAGCCATTGTCATTAAGGGTAAGAAAATTGAAAAATGGTCTGGTCATTAAGGGGTTAATAGACCTTACTGGATCCGTTATTGTTAAAAGCACGTCATCAGCGTACAATGAGATCTTATATTCCTGGTCCCCTATTTTAATTCCTTTAATATTTGCCTCTGCACAAATTTTGGCTGCTAATATTTCCATTGAGATAATGAATAACAGGGGAGACAAGGGACAGCCCTGCCTAGTACCATTTGTGATCATAAATGAATCTGAAATTACTCCATTAATTTTAACTCTAGCCGCTGGTAATGTATATAAATGAAAAATACGCTGTATTATGCTTTCCCCAAAACCAAATTTTCTGAGTGATAATTGTAGGGAAGACCAGTCTAGCCGGTCAAAGGCCTTTTCTGCGTCTAACGATAGTGTGGCCATAGGTATCTTGTTAATTTTTGCGTACTTTATTAAATATAAGGCCTTAATTGTATTGTCCCTTGCTTCTCTATTCGGGACAAAACCCACTTGATCTATATTTATAATGTCCGGCAATATTTTATTTATTCTATTTGCTAATAATTTAGCATATATTTTAACATCGTTATTCAGCAATGAAATAGGCCTATAACTTGCTGGTAGTACTGGGTCTTTACCTGGTTTATGCAAAACAATTATCTTTGCTTCCAACATCTCTTTTGCAAAGAGAGGTTCTGTACTTGAAGAATTAAAAAAAAAGTAAAAGTTTTGGGGCTAGATTCTCAGTGAATGTTTTATAATAATTTGAACTGAATCCATCTATTCCTGGACTTTTTCCAGGGACCAGCTTTTTAATAGTCTGTTTAATTTCTTGGAGTGAGAAAGGTTCTTCTAACATTTTTTTTTGAGGCTCGGTTATTGTGGGAACTTTTGTCTCCTTTATATATTTAGCTTTATCAATTTGAGAGCTTTTTTGGTTGTTATGTATGTCTAGATTATATAGATGTTGATAATAGTCCTGAAATACCTTAGCTATATCCTGACTCCCTGTTTTATCTTTGCCTAGCCTGTCTGTTATTTTAGGTATATAAGTTTGTAGCGTTCTTTTTTTTAATGCTCGGGCTAGCAATCTCCCAGCCTTATTTCCGCCATTAAAAAACACTTTTTTAAGTTGTAGAGCTCTGCGTTGTACCCCCTTGTTTAAATAAATATTGAGGTTTTCTCGCTCTCTTCTAAGGATATCTGCCAGTTGTTTGTTATATGGATCTTTCTTATGTTTATATTCTGCCTTATCAAGTAAATCCATCAAATGTACGAATTGTTCTCTAGCTTGTCTATTTACCCTAGATTTATGTTTTATAAATTCCCCCCTTATTACCGCTTTATGTGCTGCCCACCACATACTTGGTGAGGTTTCCTCTATAGCATTAATGTCAAAATAAGATTCGATAGATTTTAATATAGACTGTCTTATTAAGGGGTCCTTTAACAGATTGTCATCTAGACGCCATTGATATGGTATTATTGGTTTTTGAGGCCAATTCAGCCTCATAAAAATGAGAGAATGGTCTGACCAAGTAATATTATGTATTTTAGCTTCTTGAACTAATGAATAACTATTTTGATCTATCCCAAAATAGTCTATGCGTGAGTAAGACTTTTGGGGTGATGAATAAAAGGTAAAATCTCTAATGGTTGGGTGGAGTGTCCTCCATGCATCTAACAAGGAAAGAGAAAGAAGACTCGTCTTAACTGCTTTGATAGTATATTTGGAGATATTGCTTCTGGATTTAGAACAGTCCTCTACCGGTTCCATTGGGACATTAAAATCCCCTCCGACCACCAAGGTTCCTTTCTGTATGTCTAATATCCGATTACAGACTTTCTTGAAGAATAGATTCTGGCCACTATTTGGTGCATATATGTTTACTAAAGTAACTGGCCTGTTATATAACAGACCTACTAAACATAAAAATCTACCATCTACGTCTTTATCCAGTTGGATAAGTTGAAATGGTGTATCTCTATGAACCAAAATACAGACCCCATTTTTCTTTAAATTATTCGAACTCTGATATACAGTTGGATAATTTTTATTAGTAAAATTAGGTTTTTTGTCTCTATTAAAATGGGATTCTTGTACGAAAACAATATCACCCTTATCTTTATTAAAGCTGTGTAAGGCCTTGTTACGTTTTTGTGGGTTATTAAGGCCCTTGGCGTTTTGGGATAATAAGCATATCTCTCTTTTATCTGCTTTCATTTTTTTAAAGGACTACCTAGGGATCTGGTAGCATAAATAACCATGGAAAAGGTCCCGAAGAAAGGGAGAGGAGAGAGAAATAAAAGGAAAAAAAAAGAGGAACAGAAAAATCCACAACATACTCCATACATATCCCATCCATAACACTATGTTAGGGAAAATTGAACCTACTGATGTAATTTTTCCCCCCTGTGGCAATAATACAACAATTTAAAGCATAAAAATATTATTATTACCCCAAATACGTTCTAAGAAATATCCTCATCTGATCCCTATACTAACCTAAAGGAGGTAGAGATACCTAATTTGACAGTTATATATATAAAAACACTCTAATGGTCTAGGGATAAGAAAAAAAAACAAAAAAAAACACCCCATTGTGCAGGTGCTTTAAAACCTTTCTTTTAAACCCCTTTACCACCAAAAACTCAGGGGGGAAAGGAATAACTGTAAATATATAACATAAATATATAAGTACTCTCCAATCATTGTGCTAAAAAAAAAAATAATAATATTAGACTGACATACAATATGTGAAAAATATGAAAAACTGTGAAAAAATAATTGTGAGAGAGAAAAAAAAAAAAAAAGAGGAACAGAAAAATCCACAACATACTTCATACATATCCCATCCATAACACTATGTTAGGGAAAATTGAACCTACTGATGTAATTTTTCCCCCCTGTGGCAATAATACAACAATTTAAAGCATAAAAATATTATTATTACCCCAAATACGTTCTAAGAAATATCCTCATCTGATCCCTATACTAACCTAAAGGAGGTAGAGATACCTAATTTGACAGTTATATATATAAAAAAACACTCTAATGGTCTAGGGATCTGAAAAAGAAAAAAAAAAAAAAACACCCCACTAAACACCCCATTGTGCAGGTGCTTTAAAACCTTTCTTTTAAACCCCTTTACCACCAAAAACTCAGGGGGGAAAGGAATAACTAACATACAATATGTGAAAAATATGAAAAAATGTGAAAAAATGTGAGAGGGAAAAAAAAAAAAAAATTCTTTTTTTTTTAAAAAAAAACCCCCCATTGTGCTAGTGCTCTAGGACCTTTCTTTACCCCCTGTGCCTCAACAACTCCGGGAAGAAAGGAATACTTATAAATACTTAACAAAAATACATACTATCCATCCATAGTGCACTCAATATATAATTTTTAAAAATAACCTCTTGAAAACCCTATGCTTGAAGACCTTACTTTAACCCCTTGTGCCTCAACAACACAGGGAAGAAAGGAATACTTATAAATACATGGCAAAAATACATACTATCTAACCGTAGTGCACACAATGGGGCCTAGTTATCAAGCCGTCAACCTCAAATATGCTGGAATTCCGCAGCGTATTTGTGGCAAGGCTGATACGCCTTAGTTATCAAAGGCTTAAGACTGGCAAAAGTAGAATTTTGTGACGTAAGTGGCACATTCTCACTACTTTTGCTAGTTATTAAAAAAACTAGCAGGTACGCTCGGCACTTTTACGGCCCAGCATACCTGGTTTTCAAACTGCCACCCCTGGAGGCGGCAGATCCCATAGGAATCAATGGGAGTCTGACCATAGCGAAAGTACAAGTTCGCTGCTGCCAGACATCCCATTGATTCCTATGGGAGCTGTCTACACCTAACACCCTAACATGTTCCCCGAGTCTAAACACCACTAATCTGTCTGTAAAGTTATTAACCCCTAAACCGCCGCTCCCGGAGCCCACCGCAACTATAATAAATGTATTAACCCCTAAACCGCTGCTCCCTGAACCCGCCGCAACCTATATTAAATGTATTAACCCCTACCCTGCCCCCCTACACCGTCGCCACCTATAATAAATTTAATAACCCCTAATCTGCCCCCCCTACACCGTCGCCACCTATAATAAATTTATTAACCCCTATCCTGCCCCCCACTACGCCGCCGCCACTGTAATAAAATTATTAACCCCTAAACCTAAGTCTAACACTAACGCCCCCCTAACTTAAATATTAATTAAATAAATCTAAATAAATTAACTCTTATTAACTAAATGAATCCTATTTAAAACTAAATATTTACCTTTAAAATAAACCCTAATATAGCTACAATATAAATAATAATTATATTCTAGCTATCTGAGGCCTAGATTTGGAGTTCGGCGGTAGCCGTCAAAACCAGCGTTAGAGGCTCCTAACGCTGGTTTTGGCCGCCCGCTGGTATTTGGAGTCAGTGATTAAAGGGTCTAACGCTCACTTTTCAGCCGCGACTTTTCCATACCGCAGATCCCCCTACGCCATTTGCCAATCAGCCAATCAGCCAATCAGATTGAGCTCGCATTCTATTGGCTGTTCCGATCAGCCAATAGAATGCAAGCTCAATCTGATTGGCTGATTGGATCGGCCAATCGGATTGAACTAGATTCTGATTGGCTGATTCCATCAGCCAATCAGAAAATTCCTACCTTAATTCCGATTGGCTGATAGAATCCTATCAGCCAATCGGAATTCGAGGGACGCCATCTTGGATGACGTCCCTTAAAGGAACAGTCATTCGTCGTTCAGTCGTCGGTCCGGATGGATGTTCCGCGCTGGATGTCTTCAGGATCCTGCCGCTTCGCTCCGGATGGAAGAAGATCGAAGATGCCGCCTGGATGATGACTTCAATCGGATGGAAGATCCTCTTCTGCCCCGCTTGGATGAAGACTTTGACCGGATCATGGACCTCTTCAGCCCCCGCTTGGGCTTGGATCAGGACATCGGAGGAGCTCTTCAGGACGGATCGGTGAACCTGGTATGGTGAAGACAAGGTAGGAAGATCTTCAGGGGCTTAGTGTTAGGTTTATTTAAGGGGGGTTTGGGTTAGATTAGGGGTATGTGGGTGGTGGGTTGTAATGTTGGGGGGGGGTATTGTATGTGTTTTTTTTACAGGCAAAAGAGCTGAAATTCTTGGGGCATGCCCCGCAAAGGGCCCTGTTCAGGGCTGGTAAGGTAAAAGAGCTTGTAACTTTTTTAATTTAGAATAGGGTAGGGAAATTTTTATTTTGGGGGGCTTTGTTATTTTATTAGGGGGCTTAGAGTAGGTGTAATTAGTTTAAAATTGTTGTAATATTTTTATTATGTTTGTAAATATTTTTTTATTTTCTGTAACTTAGATCTTTTTTATTTTTTGTACTTTAGCTAGTTTATTTAATTGTATTTATTTGTAGGAATTGTGTTTAATTAATTTATTGATAGTGTAGTGTTAGGTTAATTGTAGGTAATTGTAGGTAGTTTATTTAATTATTTTATTGATAGGGTAGTGTTAGGTTTAATTATAACTTAGGTTAGGACTTATTTTACAGGTAATTTTGTTATTATTTTAACTAGGTAACTATTAAATAGTTCTTAACTATTTAATAGCTATTGTACCTGGTTAAAATAATTACAAAGTTGCCTGTAAAATAAATATTAATCCTAAAATAGCTATAATATAATTATAATTTATATTGTAGCTATATTAGGATGTATTTTACAGGTAAGTATTTAGCTTTAAATAGGAATCATTTATTTAATAAGAGTTAATTTATTTCGTTAGATAAAAATTATATTTAACTTAGGGGGGTGTTAGTGTTAGGGTTAGACTTAGCTTTAGGGGTTAATACATTTATTAGAATAGCGGTGAGCTCCGGTCGGCAGATTAGGGGTTAATAATTGAAGTTAGGTGTTGGCGATGTTAGGGAGGGCAGATTAGGGGTTAATACTATTTATGATAGGGTTAGTGAGGCGGATTAGGGGTTAATAACTTTATTATAGTAGCGCTCAGGTCTGCTCGGCAGATTAGGGGTTAATAAGTGTAGGCAGGTGTCGGCGACGTTGAGGGGGGCAGATTAGGGGTTAATAAATATAATATAGGGGTCGGCGATGTTAGGGCAGCAGATTAGGGGTACATAGGGATAACGTAGGTTGCGGCGGTTTACGGAGCGGCAGATTAGGGGTTTAAAAAAATATGCAGGGGTCAGCGATAGCGGGGGCGGCAGATTAGGGGTTAATAAGTGTAAGGCTAGGGGTGTTTAGACTCGGGGTACATGTTAGAGTGTTAGGTGCAGACGTAGGAAGTGTTTCCCCATAGGAAACAATAGGTTTGCGTTAGGAGCTGAACGCTGCTTTTTTGCAGGTGTTAGGTTTTTTTTAAGCTCAAACAGCCCCATTGTTTCCTATGGGGGAATCGTGCACGAGCACGTTTTTGAGGCCGGCCGCGTCCATAAGCAACTCTGGTATCGAGAGTTGCATTTGCGGTAAAAATGCTCTACGCTCCTTTTTTGGAGCCTAACGCAGCATTTGTTTGAACTCTCGATACCAGAGTTAAATTTATGGTGCGGCCAGAAAAAAGCCTGCGGAGCGTTAGCAGCCCATTTACCGCCGAACTCCAAATCTAGGCCTTAGGATTTATTTTTATTTTACAGGTACCTTTCAATTTATTTTAACTAGGTACAATAGCTATTAAATAGTTATTAACTATTTAATAGCTTACCTAGCTAAAAGAAACTGAAATTTACCTGTAAAATAAATCCTAACCTAAGTTACAATTACACCTAACACTACACTATACTTTAATAAATTATTCCTATTTAAAACTAAATACTTACCTGTAAAATAAACCCTAAGATAGCTACAATATAATTAATAATTATATTGTAGCTATCTTAGGATTTATATTTATTTTACAGGTAACTTTGTATTTATTTTAGCTAGTTAGAATAGTTATTAAATAGTTATTAACTATTTAATAACTACCTAGCTAAAAGAAATACAAAATTACCTGTAAAATAAATCCTAACCTAAGTTACAATTAAACCTAATACTACACTATCATTAAATTAATTAAATAAACTACCTACAAATAACTACAATTAAATACAATTACATAAACTAACTAAAGTACAAAAAATAAAAAAAGCTAAGTTACAAAAAATAAAAAAATAAGTTACAAACATGTTAAAAATATTACAACAATTTTAAGCTACTTACACCTAATCTAAGCCCCCTAATAAAATAACAAACCCCCCCAAAATAAAAAAATGCCCTACCCTATTCTAAATTAAATAAAGTTCAAAGCTCTTTTACCTTACCAGCCCTTAAAAGGGCCATTTGTATAGAGATAGAGATAACCACATTAACAAATGAGGTAAGGCAGTTCCATACTAGGCTTGAAGAAGCAGAAAACAGGATCTCGGACATAGAAGATAGGGTTAATAGCCAAGACCAACTTACTATACTACACCAAAACAAGTTAGATGAGCTGCAGCCTAGAATTGAAGAGATAGAGGATCGCGCTCGCCGCAATAATTTTAGGATAATTGGATTACCAGAATCTGATAAGTATCAAGATCTAATTGCTTTTGCCTCTACTATGCTTCCTGAGATATTAAATTTCCAGACAAAAAAAGAAATCCAGCGAACTCGGGCTTCAAACCAAGGGTGAGTTTATTGAAAACATAGACTCGATAAATTCCAACATAGTAAGAACCAAAAAAGTACATTTAAATGAGTGGGGTAAAAATAATAATAATGAGCTAGGTAAAAGCGCTGTGACCTTCGGCTACCAGTCGGTCTTACGCGTTTCGGCTGAAAGATGTAGCCTTAATCATAGACCTTAAAGTGTAGCCTGTGTTATGCCTTATAAACCCATTATGGTAATAGCTAAGGAAAAACAGCTGGGGTCACAGCGCAATTAATCAATTAGTGTTATCTACAGACTGATTGGAGGACACTTCCCTTCATTTGAATATGTTATACCTAATTTCTGTTTTATATTATATATATAGATAAACTTACTGCAAAAAATACATATAAACCTAATTGAATAGCAGTACTCTTTTTCTTGTGAAGTTCATCAAACAGAAGAACATATAATTCTCAAATGTTAGAGTTACTACTGGCAAATGGGCACTCTCCACGATAGCTCAGATGACAAAGTATTTTAAACATAGTGGTGTTCATAACATGAATATGTATATATGCAAACATATATATATATAAGCACTTTAGACTATAGTGCTCATTAATCAATGACTGCTTTCTTCATGTAAATGAGCTCGCCCTGGAATGGTTTAAAGGGCAAAATATTTTGAACCTTGCCACAATAATAACTTAAATTAAATTTAGTTCTACATCACTATATCAACAATTAGTTATGAGATTGTTATTTGTTCAGAAGCAACATGATATCAGTAACTAAGTCTAAACGTTATTCAACACCATTATATATAGACCTTAGAATGACATTACTCGTTTTCCATACATAAATATATGTGTTAATCCCAACTATTCACTATCCTTTACTGCCACTTTATGTGTCACTGTACCCTACTTCCAGAAGTTAATGATGTCTCCTGCTATATTAAATCCTTTTGGACGTCTGGTCTGGAGTGTAAAGATCCAGAATGCCTCTCTGTAGAGAACTCGTTGCATTCTATCACCTCCTCTAGGTTTAGGGGGGATTGTTTCTATTATTTGCCATTTAAAACTATTTACTGACTTATTGTGTTCATATATAAAATGATGCACTAAATCTGAAACGTCTCTTTCCTTGTCAATATTGTTTAAATGTTCCCTAATGCGTGTACGTGCCTCTCTAGAGGAGCACCCTACATATTGTTGAGATATTGAGATATTAAATTGCCTAAACAATAGTCCAATAAGGATTGAGCGCGCGCACAGAGTAGGGCCAACACGTTTAAGTAAAGATGGAAACTCGAGACCAAGAGCTGTGATAGTCAAAGTAGCGCACTTTCAAGATAAGGTTATTCTTTTTAGATGTTATAGAAAGAAATACCCACTGACAATAGAACAACATAAGATTCTTTTATTTTCAGATTTTTCTATAGAAACTTTAGGTAAACGCAGGGAAATGTCCCCATTTTGCTCGAAACTTATACAAGCTAATTATAATGCCAGGTTGCTGTACCCAGCAAAAATTGCAGTGATGATAAATGGTGAAGTTAAAATGTTAAAAGACCCTAAGGAAGCACAAAGTTTTTTAACAGAAAATAAGATCATTTAATCTACGGTTTTAGTATTATTATGTTTAAAAGACATTGTATTTAAATGTCTTGCTCTGCCTGTGTTTGGGGGTTTTTTTCCCTTTTTTTTTTTTTTTTTTTGGTATATGCATGTTCTCGAAGTTAAGAACATACATTCATATTTTATGGGAGGTGCTTGGCGCGGGGGGGGGGGTATACCTCCTGTTTTGTGTTCTGTTTTTTTTTTTGCCCTTTCTGGTTTGGTTTGGTTTTTATTTTGCATTCTTGTATAATATATGCCTGGTTCTGATATAAAAATCCTGTCCTGGAATGTGGGAGGGATAACTTCCCCCAGTAAAAGAAAATCCATCATTAGGCAGTCCGGAAAGTTAAAACCTGATATTCTTTGTTTACAAGAGACCCATCTTAAAGCCCCAGAATTAGCCAAATTAAAAATTCAATGGGTAGGCGAAGTGATTGCTACTTCATGCACCCAAAGAAAGAGAGGGGTTGCAATCTTAATTAATAAAAACTTGAGTTATAAGGTTGTGCAGGATGAGAAAGATAGCGATGGCAGATTTCAAATAATAAAAATAGAAACTAACAACTCAGTTTTTATTCTATGTAACGTATATGGTCCCAACTCTACTGACTGGGAATTCTGGGATAACCTCCGTGGAAAACTTTTAAAATTCTCCAAAGAAAATATAATTATAGCGGGGGATTTTAATATGGTACCTGACTCTAAGCTTGATAGACTTGATAAAGGACAGCAAGGTAAAAAAACTTGTGAAAATAGATTGCTGCGAAATTTTTGTAACTCTCTGGCTCTCAAAGATATCTGACGCTTACAAAACCCGGATTTGAGAATGTACACCTGTGAGTCGAAAAGCCATAAAACATTTTCGAGAATCGATCTGTTCTTGGTTTCAGATAAAATATGTGGACTAAATATAGTAACAGACATTGCAGATATAGTCATTTCGGACCATGCTATCTTAACTTTAGTTATTAAATCTAATCTTAAGAAGGAACCAAACGATTTCTCTAAATTTTTCTTCCCTAAACACTTGGTCCATAATATTAAATTTAAGAATTGGTTACAGTCCAAATGGATGGAGTTTTACAATTTTAACAAAATATATAGACTTGATAAAGGATTGGGTCGATCAATCTTTTCAAAATGGAAGAATCAAGGATTAATATACCTTGTTCAAATAGTAGACACCTCATCTGGCCATATTAAACCCTTTTGACAGATTACTAGAGAATTCGGAATTCCCCAATCTGAATTTTTCGCATACCTTCAACTTTGACATTTTCTACAGGCGATTAAAATTAAATATAGCCCAGATTGGGAATTAGGTAATTTAGCAGATAATATTAAAGCTTACTCGAAAGGTAATTTTGCAATTACTAATTTCTACACTACCCTGATTTGCCATATGGGACATCAATGTATGAATGAAATATTAACTAAATGGAATAGATTGTTCCCAGAGGTGACTATGGAAAATATCCAAGCAAGCTTTTCATTGGCAAAAAAAACAAAAACTTCTAATGCCTGTAAAGAATCACATTAATTGATCAATATGATTTACATCACCCCTAAAAAATTGCAGGGTGGTACACAACTAGTAATTTATGTCCTAGATGCAGCTCAGATAGGGCGGATCTACTCCACTGTTTCTGGTGGTGTCCAAAGATAAGGCAGTTTTGGTCCAAAATTAATTTCTGGCTCAATAAATTTTTGGATACACAGATATTATTAAAACCCCAACAGATCGTTGTTTTAGTTAGCCCAGGGGAAAAGCATAGGAATACTCATTTAATTAATACTAATATCATGATTGGGCGGATATTAATATTGGAAAAATGGAAAGCCACGGCAGCTCCCAGTATGGTTGAGTTTTCCAAGCGTATAGAAACACAAATAATAATAGACCAATATAACATACAGATCTGGAACAAAAAACAGATAGAATCTTTTTTTGCCAAGTGGACCAGAGTTATTCAAATAATGCCAACTGGAGTCCAAAAACAAATGGTTTTTCCATTTAAGCAATCTATTTTCTTCCAATTAAACATCCTTAATGGCAACTTCCCTACTAGTTGGGCGAACTAGATAGATGGATTAGATCCTCCCCGCCATAATAATAATAATTTTTTTTTTTTTTTCCCCGCGCCAGCTCTGCACATATAAGATCTGATATTTTCCTCCTATGAAACAAATGAAGTTATTGTTTAAGTTTACCAAAAGAATAGTGAAATGTATATCTGTTCTAGCTAGGAAGAAAACGAAAGAAGGAGAATTAATGAAAATACTCTTGAATTTTATTTTTGAACTGTACTCTTGATTGTTGTATAATTGTTTTTTTTCTTTGTATATTGTATTTTTTTTTCTATTATGTCATCAAGAGAAAAGAAAAAGTTCCAATAAAAAGAAAATTTAAAAAAAAAAAAAAAAAAATCAGTTTCTTTTAGCTAGGTAAGCTATTAAATAGTTAATAACTATTTAATAGCTATTGTACCTAGTTAAAATAAATTGAAAGTTGCCTGTAAAATAAAAATAAATCCTAAGATAGCTACAATATAATTATTATTTATATTGTAGCTATATTAGGGTTTATTTTAAAGGTAAGTATTTAGTTTTAAATAGGATTCATTTAGTTAATAAGAGTTAATTTATTTAGATTTATTTAATTAATTAACACTACACTATACTTTAATAAATTATTCCTATTTAAAACTAAATACTTACCTGTAAAATAAACCCTAAGATAGCTACAATATAATTAATAATTATATTGTAGCTATCTTAGGATTTATATTTATTTTACAGGTAACTTTGTATTTATTTTAGCTAGTTAGAATAGTTATTAAATAGTTATTAACTATTTAATAACTACCTAGCTAAAAGAAATACAAAATTACCTGTAAAATAAATCCTAACCTAAGTTACAATTAAACCTAATACTACACTATCATTAAATTAATTAAATAAACTACCTACAAATAACTACAATTAAATACAATTACATAAACTAACTAAAGTACAAAAAATAAAAAAATAAGTTACAAACATGTTAAAAATATTACAACAATTTTAAGCTACTTACACCTAATCTAAGCCCCCTAATAAAATAACAAACCCCCCCAAAATAAAAAAATGCCCTACCCTATTCTAAATTAAATAAAGTTCAAAGCTCTTTTACCTTACCAGCCCTTAAAAGGGCCATTTGTATAGAGATAACCACATTAACAAATGAGGTAAGGCAGTTCCATACTAGGCTTGAAGAAGCAGAAAACAGGATCTCGGACATAGAAGATAGGGTTAATAGCCAAGACCAACTTACTATACTACACCAAAACAAGTTAGATGAGCTGCAGGCTAGAATTGAAGAGATAGAGGATCACGCTCGCCGCAATAATTTTAGGATAATTGGATTACCAGAATCTGATAAGTATCAAGATCTAATTGCTTTTGCCTCTACTATGCTTCCTGAGATATTAAATTGCCTAAACAATAGTCCAATAAGGATTGAGCGCGCGCACAGAGTAGGGCCAACACGTTTAAGTAAAGATGGAAACTCGAGACCAAGAGCTGTGATAGTCAAAGTAGCGCACTTTCAAGATAAGGTTAATCTTTTTAGATGTTATAGAAAGAAATACCCACTGACAAAAGAACAACATAAGATTCTTTTATTTTCAGATTTTTCTATAGAAACTTTAGGTAAACGCAGGGAAATGTCCCCATTTTGCTCGAAACTTATACAAGCTAATTATAATGCCAGGTTGCTGTACCCAGCAAAAATTGCAGTGATGATAAATGGTGAAGTTAAGATGTTAAAAGACCCTAAAGAAGCACAAAGTTTTTTAACAGAAAATAAGATCATTTAATCTACGGTTTTAGTATTATTATGTTTAAAAGACATTGTATTTAAATGTCTTGCTCTGCCTGTGTTTGGGTTTTTTTTTCCCTTTTTTTTTTTTTGGTATATGCATGTTCTCGAAGTTAAGAACATACATTCATATTTTATGGGAGGTGCTTGGCGCGGGGGGGTATACCTCCTGTTTTGTGTTCTGTTTTTTTTTTTGTTTTTTTTTTGCCCTTTCTGGTTTGGTTTGGTTTTTATTTTGCATTCTTGTATAATATATGCCTGGTTCTGATATAAAAATCCTGTCCTGGAATGTGGGAGGGATAACTTCCCCCAGTAAAAGAAAATCCATCATTAGGCAGTCCGGAAAGTTAAAACCTGATATTCTTTGCTTACAAGAGACCCATCTTAAAGCCCCAGAATTAGCCAAATTAAAAATTCAATGGGTAGGCGAAGTGATTGCTACTTCATGCACCCAAAGAAAGAGAGGGGTTGCAATCTTAATTAATAAAAACTTGAGTTATAAGGTTGTGCAGGATGAGAAAGATAGCGATGGCAGATTTCAAATAATAAAAATAGAAACTAACAACTCAGTTTTTATTCTATGTAACGTATATGGTCCCAACTCTACTGACTGGGAATTCTGGGATAACCTCTGTGGAAAACTTTTAAAATTCTCCAAAGAAAATATAATTATAGCGGGGGATTTTAATATGGTACCTGACTCTAAGCTTGATAGACTTGATAAAGGACAGCAAGGTAAAAAAACTTGTGAAAATAGATTGCTGCAAAATTTTTGTAACTCTCTGGCTCTCAAAGATATCTGGCGCTTACAAAACCCGGATTTGAGAATGTACACCTGTGAGTCGAAAAGCCATAAAACATTTTCGATAATCGATCTGTTCTTGGTTTCAGATAAAATATGTGGACTAAATATAGTAACAGACATTGCAGATATAGTCATTTCGGACCATGCTATCTTAACTTTAGTTATTAAATCTAATCTTAAGAAGGAACCAAACGATTTCTCTAAATTTTTCTTCCCTAAACACTTGGTCCATAATATTAAATTTAAGAATTGGTTACAGTCCAAATGGATGGAGTTTTACAATTTTAACAAAATATATATAAATAAAATAGAAATCTTTTGGGAGACCGCTAAATGTTTTTTTAGAGGGGAAATAAAAGCGTATATGTGCAAATGGAAACGTAAGAATAAGCAGAGGGAGTATCAATTAGCTAATGCTCTGAAGAATAGTTTTAGGACATATATCTCATCAGTAAGTGAACAAAATTGGGATAAGTACATTAAGGCCAAAGCAGAGAGAGACTTATTTTTAAAGCAACAAACAGCAAGCAGAGAACTCAGTCAGAAAGCATTATATGGGGGTTTCTCAGGGCACTCAGCGAAATATCTTGCACGTCTCACTAAGAAAAATTCAAATAACAGGATAATGGCAGTCCAATCTAACAAGCAAAGATTCACTAACAATTCAGACATAAAAAAAGTTTTTCATCAGTTTTATCAAGACCTATATGCAGAAAGAGAGGTCCACCTTGAAAATAAAGAAATATTCTGGCAGAGCATCAAAACTCCAAAACTATCTCTGGAGCAATCAAATAATCTTAACCAACCTATTTCTATGGATGAAATTAAAGCAAGTATTAAAACCTCTAAATTAAGCAAGGCGCCAGGGCCTGATTTCCTTCCTTCCGAATTTTACAAAATGCTCCAAGATCAAGTAAGCCCAATTTTATTTAAGTTGTTTAATGAGTATTACCAGAATGAAAAAGAGTGCTCTAGTAATTTTGCAGCTTCAAATATAGCCCTGATTCTTAAAAAAGATAAAGATGCTGAAAATCCCTCCTCCTATCGTCCCATTTCTCTACTTAATGTAGATTATAAATTAATAACATCTATCTTATCGAAGAGATTACAGAAATATCTTGATTCACTAATCCACAGTGACCAAGTAGGATTTATGACAGGCCGTAGCTCAATGAAAAGCTTGCGAAAAGTTACAATCCTGCTGGATTGGTACCAGAATAAAGACTACTCAAAAGGAACCCATCTAAGAAATGACTCAGCAATCCTTACAGTCGATGCCGAGAAGGCATTCGACTCGATTACCTGGGATCACTTATTTACCTCTCTGACAAAATTTGGCCTTATAGGACAATTCCAACAATTTATTCATAATATCTATAGGAATCCTTGTTCGTCTCTGATTATTAATGATGAAATTTCGGAGAGATTTAAGCTAAATAGAGGCACTAGACAAGGGTGCCCGCTCTCGCCACTCCTGTTTAATCTATCACTGGAACCACTAGCGATTCTGTTAAGACAGGAACTTAAAGGGATATGTCTGGGGAAGAATATCATGACTCTCCTTCTGTATGCTGATGACCTGCTTATTTTTCTTAATAATACAGCACAGAGTATCCCTCAATTAATATGCATTATAGATGTTTATAGCTCCATTTCAGGATATAAAATAAACACTTCTAAATCAGAGTTACTATGGATTGCGAGGACTCCCTATAGTATAAGAAGCCATCACTTCAAAGAAGTTAAAAGTATAAAATATTTAGGTATTGTTCTTAGTGCAGATCCTGCACACTGGTATGCACTAAATTTCCCTGAATTCTTTGAATATGGGGAAAAAAATTAGAACAGTGTATGAATTTGCCCCTATCTCTCTCTGCACGTGTGGCTCTAATTAAAATTGTTTTATTCCCTAAACTATTATATTTGTTACAAAATCTCCCGCTTTTAATATCTCGGAGAGATCTAAATTCGTTTAACCGGGTTTGTTCCTTCTTTATATGGCATGGTAAAAGACCACGAATATCTATGCAGAAACTGGCCATGCGTAAAAGTATGGCCGGGATGGCATTTCCAAATATTCAATATTACAACTGGGTTTCCCTGTTTAAATATGCAGTAGATTGGATCACCAAAAAAGAATATCTGACCTCATTAGAAATAGAATCGGACATGGTCTCGCCATTTACTTTAAATGCGATCCTACACTGCTGCCCATCTAAATTACCAGCTAACATCAGCAATATGATAACCTTTTCTAATATTATTCGCGCCTGGCATAGAACATGCTTACAGATTAATGTAATACCATATGTATCAAATTATTTAACGATTACAGGGAATCCAGAATTCATTGCAGGATTGGGTCGATCAATCTTTTCAAAATGGAAGAATCAAGGATTAATATACCTTGTTCAAATAGTAGACACCTCATCTGGCCATATTAAACCCTTTTGACAGATTACTAGAGAATTCGGAATTCCCCAATCTGAATTTTTCGCATACCTTCAACTTTGACATTTTCTACAGGCGATTAAAATTAAATATAGCCCAGATTGGGAATTAGGTAATTTAGCAGATAATATTAAAGCTTACTCGAAAGGTAATTTTGCAATTACTAATTTCTACACTACCCTGATTTGCCATATGGGACATCAATGTATGAATGTAATATTAACTAAATGGAATAGATTGTTCCCAGAGGTGACTATGGAAAATATCCAAGCAAGCTTTTCATTGGCAAAAAAAAACAAAAACTTCTAATGCCTGTAAAGAATCACATTAATTGATCAATATGATTTACATCACCCCTAAAAAAATTGCAGGGTGGTACACAACTAGTAATTTATGTCCTAGATGCAGCTCAGATAGGGCGGATCTACTCCACTGTTTCTGGTGGTGTCCAAAGATAAGGCAGTTTTGGTCCAAAATTAATTTCTGGCTCAATAAATTTTTGGATACACAGATATTATTAAAACCCCAACAGATCGTTGTTTTAGTTAGCCCAGGGGAAAAGCATAGGAATACTCATTTAATTAATACTAATATCATGATTGGGCGGATATTAATATTGGAAAAATGGAAAGCCACGGCAGCTCCCAGTATGGTTGAGTTTTCCAAGCGTATAGAAACACAAATAATAATAGACCAATATAACATACAGATCTGGAACGAAAAACAGATAGAATCTTTTTTTGCCAAGTGGACCAGAGTTATTCAAATAATGCCAACTGGAGTCCAAAAACAAATGGTTTTTCCATTTAAGCAATCTATTTTCTTCCAATTAAACATCCTTAATGGCAACTTCCCTACTAGTTGGGCGAACTAGATAGATGGATTAGAACCTCCCCGCCATAATAATAATAATTTTTTTTTTTTTTTTTCCCCCGCGCCAGCTCTGCACATATAAGATCTGATATTTTCCTCCTATGAAACAAATGAAGTTATTGTTTAAGTTTACCAAAAGAATAGTGAAATGTATATCTGTTCTAGCTAGGAAGAAAACGAAAGAAGGAGAATTAATGAAAATACTCTTGAATTTTATTTTTGAACTGTACTCTTGATTGTTGTATAATTGTTTTTTTTCTTTGTATATTGTATTTTTTTTTCTATTATGTCATCAAGAGAAAAGAAAAAGTTCCAATAAAAAGAAAATTTAAAAAAAAAAAAAAAAATTCAGTTTCTTTTAGCTAGGTAAGCTATTAAATAGTTAATAACTATTTAATAGCTATTGTACCTAGTTAAAATAAATTGAAAGTTGCCTGTAAAATAAAAATAAATCCTAAGATAGCTACAATATAATTATTATTTATATTGTAGCTATATTAGGGTTTATTTTAAAGGTAAGTATTTAGTTTTAAATAGGATTCATTTAGTTAATAAGAGTTAATTTATTTAGATTTATTTAATTAATATTTAAGTTAGGGGGGCGTTAGGGTTAGACTTAGGTTTTGGGGTTAATAATTTTATTACAGTGGCGGCGGCGTAGTGGGGGGCAGGATAGGGGTTAATAAATTTATTATAGGGGCGACGGTGTAGGGGAGGCAGTTAGGGGTTAATAAATTTATTATAGGTGACGACGGTGTCGGGGGGCAGGATAGGGGTTACTAGGTATACTGTAGGTGGCAGCGGTGTCCGGGAGCGGCGGTTTAGGGGTTAATACATTTATAAGAGTTGCGGCAGGGTCTAGGAGCGGCGGTTTAGGGGTTAGTAACTTTATTTAGTTGCGGGGGGCTCCGGGGGCGCCGGTATAGGGATAGAACAGTGTAGTTTAGTGTGAGTACTTAGTGACAGGCTAGCAATAAAGCTGGGAAAAAGCTGAAGAGCAGCGAGATCGGATGAGTGATAACTGTCACAGTCCGCTGCTCATCGCCCCGCGGCTTTTTGACAGCTTTATTTGATAACTTAGGCGTATTTTTTCAGGTCCGCGGCGGCGAAGGTAGGCGAGCTTAGGCGGGCGTATTGGGCCGGTGAAGCCAGAAAAGTAGACGGCTTGATAACTACCCCCCAATATATGATTTTTTTCTTTTTTTTCTTCCCCTTCTCTCTCCTTCAAAAATAACCCCTTGAAAGAAGAGAGGAAAAAAAAAATTGTGTGACCATACTTTTAAGACCTTTCTTTAAGCCCTTTATAACCGAAAACTCAGGGAGGAAAGGAATACCTATGAAAACATAACATAGATACATACTATCCATGATACATGCAACTTGTGATTCATAATTAATAACTTATAAACTCTGATACCTAAGCCTTCAACATGTGATTCTAGAATAAAAAAAAAAAAAAAAGGGGGCCCTATCGTGCAAGTGCTTTGAACCCTTTCTTTAACCCCTGTACCACAACAGCTCAGGGAAGAAAGGAATTCTTATAAGAAAAACAACCTCCCTCCCTGCTTAACAAATTTCTTGAATCTCCAGTTATTTTACCATAATCTTATACTAGCTCTATAGTGATGCTATCTAACCCGTTGACCACTAACTAATAGGATTTGGGCTATAATCTGTACTGCTATTAGAAATTGTCTCTGAGCCATTATTATGCATTTCTTGCTGTTTATTCCTCTTCAAGACTTTTGTCCATTGTGACCCCCATGCACCCTGTGTTGCCCTTTGATTAGATGGGTAGACGTTCTTCCCTCTCCCTTGATTATTTGATAAATCCTGTGTCGGGGTACTAATACCCAAATTAGCACAGAAAGTTCCAAGCTCTTGTAAGGAATTTATTTATTTATTTATTTATTTATAAAATATTTTACCAGGAAGGATACATTGAGATTTCTCTCGTTTTCAAGTATGTCCTGGGATCACAAAACATTGCATTGATACAATAGGGTACAATAAAATACAAAAACAATAATAAAAATACACATTATATGCAAACATTTAACATAGAGCAGGTATGAAATATGTAATCAACCATGACAGGAGCATTCTGTTTTGAGATATGTATAGAGGGATCTCTTAAAGGATTTTAGGCTTGGGGAAGTTTTTAAAGTGTGAGGGAGGTCATTCCATAATTGTGGCGCTCTGTAGGAAAAGGAGGATCGAGCTGCTTTTTTTTTGTATTGAGGCAAGCTAAATAATGTGCTAGTAATGGATCGGAGGTTATAGGAGGTGGGAACAGCCGGGGAGAGCATTCTGCTCAGGTAGGGTGGGAGCTTCCCAGAAAGGCTCTTAAAGACAAGGCAGGAAAGATGGAGGGTGCGTCTGGATTCTAGCGACAGCCAGTTTAGTTCTTTTAGCATGTCACAATGGTGGGTCCTGTAGTTACATTGTAGCACAAAGCGGCAGAGCGAGTTATATAACGTATTTAGTTTATTAAGGTGAGTTTGTAGAGCAGGTGCATATACTATGTCCCCATAATCCAAGATAGGCATCAGCATTTGCTGTACAATCTTTTCCTTTACTGTAGGGCTGAGGCAAGATTTGTTTCTGTACAGGGCACCTAGTTTTGGATAAAGTTTAGAGGCAATTTTTTCTATGTGGAGTCCAAAAGATAGATTGGGGTCTAACAACATACCTAAGTATTTAAAAGAGTGGACTGCGGTCAGCGTGCAATTGGATTTTGTTTTGATGCGAAGATGGGAATTTTGTAATTTATGTATTTTAGGTCCCGTTCCAAAGATCATTGTGACCGTTTTTTCAGTGTTTAGGAAGAGTTTGTTTTTCGAGATCCACTTTTCTACCTCTGTGAACTGGTCTTGGAGCACTGTTTCAAGCTGCAGCAGATCAGATTTGTTTGCATAGATTACCGTGTCGTCTGCGTACATGTGTACAGTTGAGGATTTGCAGACATTAGGCAAATCATTTATAAATAATGTGAATAGTAGGGGGCCGAGAATGGAACCTTGGGGAACACCACATGTGACTGGGAGAGGGAGGGAGTCACTGTTAGAGACAGAGACATATTGTGATCGATCCGATACATATGATTTAAACCAGGTTAACGGGTGATCAGCAATACCAGAGTTTTTTAGTTTGAGAAGTAGTAGGTCATGGTCCACTGTGTCAAAAGCCTTTGCAAAATCAAGGAAAATAGCTCCAGTTAGGTCTCCTTGTTCCATGGCAGTTTGGATGTCGTTGCAAACTTTTAGGAGGGCAGTTGTAGTGGAGTGATTTGGTCTGAAACCTGATTGATCATGGGTCAGATAGTTAGAAAGTTGGTAATACTCGCATAATTGCGTATGGATGCATTTTTCTAGGATTTTTGACAATACAGGGAGCAGTGATATAGGACGATAGTTAGAAACCAAGGTTAACTCCCCACTTTTATGAATAGGCACTACTCTTGCAGTTTTCCAGAGTTTGGGTATGTATCCAGACACCAAGGATTTGTTAATTAGGGTTGCAACAGGCTTAGCAATTGCCGGCGCACTGAGCTTCAACAGCATTGCTGGGATTTGATCAGGTCCTGACTGGTTTTTCATTTTTAGATTATCGAGGTGTTTCTTAATGACATTGAAGGGTACAGGTCTAAAATTGAACTTTTCTATATTGGGTCTTTGCTGTTTTAGTGGGGCCTGATCCACATTTGTAGCTTCAGGATGCGTGCCATTTATTAGTTTATCAATCAGGGTGGTGGAGCATCCTACAAAATAATTGTTAAAGGCATTTGCTACTTCTAAGGGGAGTTGCAGGTTTTGGTTATCCACATTGACAGTGGAGGGTTGGGAGTGGATTGGTGGATTTTGTAAGTTATTTATGAGTTTCCAAAACTTTCTAGGGTTACATATATTATTGTTCAGATTTTCACAGAAATATTGCGCCTTAGCCAATTTTGTTTGTTTAGTACATATATTTCGCCATTTTCTATATACACAGTGATCATTCATAGAGCCAGTATGCTTGAACTTTGACCACAATGAATCCCGAAATTGGTACATTTGAATGAGGTCAGCTGTGATCCAATTCAAGTGTGCTCCTTTTACTCTCACCTTACGCAGTGGTGCATGTAAATTCCAAACTTGTAGGAGTTCAGACTGAAAGAATTCAACTGCAGAGTCTAGATCTGGGATTAGGTTTAATCTGTGCCAGGGGAGGTTCTTGATGTCATTTAGAAATGATTGAAGATTAAATTTTTTGAAGGACCTGGTGATTTTAACCTTGGGAGAGGATTTAGTTGCCTTTATTTTGCGCACGCAGTACACTAAGCAGTGGTCACTGAAATTGTTAGGGAGAACACCTGCCTCCTGGATTCGGTCGGGAGAAGTGGAGAGAATCCAGTCGAGCAGGGTATGATTATGGCTTTTGATTTTTATGCGAGTTGGGGAGGAGATTAATTGCGTTAGCTGCAAAGATTTAAACAGCGAGCGACAACTGTTATTTTTTTGATTCAGCCAATCGATGTTAAAATCTCCAAAAACCAAAATTTCACTTTTTGGATTTTGAGTTATGGATTCACTAAGGAGCTGTGCTATGTCCGAAATGGAACAGGGGAGCTTGGTGGGCGGTAGATTCCTGCAACAATGATTGATTTACTGCACGGGATCTCAATTTTGCCAGAATGCAAGATTGCAGTCTTTCCCTCCGCTGTAGCTTTTAATCCAAAGGGAAATTCCCATCTATATGGGATATTTAAACTATTAAGATGCAGGGTGAGGAATTTGACTTCTCTTCTTTTTTGTAGTGTCCTTGGGCATATATCGGTGTAAATTTGAATGTGCTGGCCTTCGAACATAATGTTTTGTTGTTGTCTTGCTGCTTGTGTAATGGCCTCTTTATCTTTAAAATGTGCAAATTTAATTATAACATCTCTGGGGGGATCACCTTTTTTGACCTAGGTTTTAAGGCTCTATGGCATCTTTCCATTGTCTTCATTGTGTATGATTTATCTTTTGTTAAAGTGTTAAAGAATTGTAAAAGATATTTTTCAAGATCTGCAGATAATATGTCCTCTGTTATCCCCCTTATTCGTAAGTTAGACCTCCTCTGCCTGTTCTCTAAATCCTCTAACTGATTTTGTAATGTCAGTATGATATCTCCTTGCTGACTCAGCTGCTGTTCCATGTTGTCTGTATGTTTAACCCATGTATCCCTTTCTTCTTCCAGTTGGGCCACTCTATTTCCAATCTCTCCAATGTCTTTTTTAATTTCTGAAAACTCGTTTTTAATACAGAATTTCACCTGACTTATTTCCTCCAGCAGAGTTTGAATGTCTGCTTTCGTGGGTAGGCCCTTTAGATCAGCTTTTATTAGAGGAGATGTTTTAGGATCAGGGGTATTAGATATTTTATTAGGTGAGGTGGGTTCTGGGGATTGATTTAATAAAGAGGATTCTGTGGTTTTAAAGTAAGAAGCTACTTTTGGTGCTTGTGATAAATTGGATTTACCACCTTTATCCTGTTTGGTTTGTTTCTTAGTAGCCATTTTTAAACCCCCTCTGCCCTAAACTCACATTCAGTTTGTAACTGAAGTTTTTATTCCTTTTTCTTTCCTCTTTCAGATGTGAGTAGTTTATTTAAGATCCTCTTTAAATTAGCAGAGAGGTTTCTAGACCGCTTATTATTATTTTTTCTTTTTTTTCCTTTTGAACTTGTCAATGGAGATCAAAGTCCTTTTTTCTTTCTTTTTTCCTCTTTCCTCCTCCCCTCTCTCCTTATGTTTTATACAGCAACCCTTATTTACTGCCTTTTTTCCTGTGGCACATTATTAACATATCCATGTGTTAGAAAAATAGGAAATGTTACCTTTTACAAGTCCCTCAGTCCTTCTGGATTGATATGCCACTTTGCAGCGCTGTATTTCTGAATCCACAGGACGCACTCTTCAAGCTTTAGTGAGGATGGCTACAGTCTGCTCTAAGCCTTGCGCCGCTGGGGAGAGAAAGAAAATCAACCGCTTATCCTGGGGTTCCGGCTCTTGCTGTAATCTGGTGAACTTTATCCCAGCGCTCCGGTTACATATCCGACCAGGGTGCTGCTGAAGGCACACCTGATATCAAGAAGTAAGCTGTGATCTGTACTCCAGCACCGTGCTTGGCTCCGTGTCCGTATTCCTCCTACGGCTTGCTTGACTTGGCAGGTACACGGACTCTGACTCGTCCGGTCTGTCTTCCTTAGGTGCTGGTGCTGTTTAAAGACTTGTCCTTTTCTTGTAAGGTATGCTATACAGTGCTTTCACTATACATGATGGCTCTCTCTCTCCCTCCTCTGTGTCCGCTGTAACTAGGTATACGGCTGAGCTGTGGATTTAGCTTGAATAATCCGCCCTTCTGTACAAGCCTTTGTGTTGAGTTGAGAACGCTCTAACTGCCTTCCTCTGCTGCCTGCGGCGTCTCTCCCAGAGTAGGAAGCTTGAACTCACTTACACAGGTGCGTGTTCCTACCTGAGCACAGGTGCATTTCAATTAGATATTATGTTTGGCATTCAGAGCATATTTCTTGTATAGCGTTACAGTCAATTCTTTTGCAGGCATGTATTATTTAAAAAAGCCCTTTGAGCATTGCTTTGTATTTGGGGTATTGTGAACCAGAAAGCTTCGTTATTGCCACATTAGGAACGGTTCAGCAGGAGCTCTGCATGCGTGCGGCCATTCTCCACCACGGCCGGCTCCTCCCCCAGGACTTTTTTATTTTTAATGTAGCACCGCTTATTTTTAACCAAACAAAAGCACCTGCTAGACAATAGCATATATCTTCATGCCAGATTTTTAGAATACAATACATTGTATTCTTTGATGGAGATTTTAATTGACACTTTGAGAAGGTAATGTAAAATAATAAATTGTGTGTGTATATATTAAACTTTACACTTATTTTGTCAATATTTAAATAGCTAATTAAACTTTAAAAATATAAATCAACATGACAAATGACAAATATTTTCTTTGAATGCATCATTCTAACTAGCATTTATTTAGTAATAAATTTCTCTTTAATGTTTAACTGTGAACACATTGGGGTAGATTGATCATAGATATCACAAAACGGAACAGAAGCGCTCAAATTTGCCCTAAATAAGCTCCTGTATAAACCTACCCTTCCATAAGTGAGGTGAACAACAATTCAAACACAAAAAAATATATATAGAACAGAAGCGCTCAACACTAGAGCAATAAAGGGCTGAAGGATGATAACACCAAAACTAATTGATTAAAATAATTACAACAGTTTATTGAGTAGAAAAGTTAACAAACCATTTTAAGTAAATTACCTGGAGTAGAATAAACTTGACTAGACAAGGGGACGTCTCCCTTTGAAATACGTATAACAAACAATTTCCTATCGTAGAATAAAAACACAATAAGGGTTTAAAAAATACTCCAATAGGCAAACACCAATACAGGCATAAAGGTACAAAAACAGAAAATAAAACTTAAATCCTATGAATATCTAATATAAATACAGTATAATAAGGTGCAATCTAAAGATATAAGAGGTCTACTTGACCTCAAAATAAGTGGTGTATGCAAAGTGAAAATAAGTGCTAATAGTGGATGATAAAATGTGTGGAATATAATCTCTAATAAATGGTTATACAATCATAAAGGGCTAATCGAGATAGAAAAACAGTGTCTGCGATACAACTAAATGTGAGTAATGTTTAAGCGATGGGTATTATCAAATTGTATCAAATACTGAAAAAAGTGTCTGCAGTAATACTTAATGTAAAAATCGTTAGGCAATGGGTGTTGCCAAATTCTAGCTAAAAATATATTAGTTAAAATAACTTAGTGCAAACAGCAACTTCATATAGCAACCTCAAATAACAGAATAAAACAGTGTCTATTGCACAAATAGTAAAAGAGATGGTAGCTCAATGTAACCTATCCCGTGCCTCACAGTACTTCAGTTATGACCAAATGCAATATCTTATGATTAAAAAAAATTTCAACAGCGACATAGATACAGTTTTTTTTCTTATAGTTGAAGCAATGTTTCCAGCAATAAGGGTGCAGTCTTTAGACCAATAAATGATAAAGTGCAGCTCCTTCCGTTTATGACAGATGTAAGAGGCCCCTTGCTACCCTTGCAGCTTTACCCGGGTGCTCTCTCTGATAAAGGATGGCTTTTAAATGGTAAATAAGACTTGAAGTGTCCTTGAGAAAAAGCGGAGACTACTTACGGACCCTCAGCCACAGTCGCGGCATTACTTGGCATCCTTGCTCCGACCGTTGTTCCAACACAGGTGGTACTCTGACGTCAGTGACGTCTAACTTTCCTTTCCTTTCATCAGGTTGACAGTCCCGTAGTACGCTCAAGGTATTAGCGTGTGTAGAAATTAATGAATGGCCGTTCAAAAAGTGTCAGAGCTTGATTCTCCTTATTTATCAAACCCTACAGACCGGCAAAAGTAGAAATCTGTGATGTAACATACGATCCGCCGGTCTCAGTCCGACACAGATCGATGCTTACGTCACTACAGATGTTCCGAATGCAAATTCGGCACTATCTTACTACTTTTGCTAGTTAACAAATAACTAGCAGGTACGCTCGCCACTATTCCGGCCCTGGAGGCGGCGGATGCCATAGGAATCAATGGGAGTCTGAAAGCAGCAAAAGCTTATGTTCGCTGCTGCCCGATATCCCATTGATTCCTATGGGAGAATAAAAGTTACGTTTACACCTAACACACTAACATGTACCCCAAGACTAAACACCCTTAATCTGCCTCCCCCTACACCGCCGCCACCTACATTATATTTATTAACCCCTAATCTGCCGCCCCGCCATCGCCGCCACCTACATAAAGTTATTAACCCCTAAACCGCCAGCGCCCCATATCAGCATAAACTAAATTAACCTAATAACCCCTAAACCTAACAACCCACTAACTTTATATTAAATATTAACTCATATCTTATAATAAAAATAAATATAAACTTACCTTTAAAATTACATTAAACTATATTAAACTAATAATTAAACTAACCTAACTTTTAAACTAAAATTAGATTAAACTATATTAAAATAAAAATTAATGTAACCTAACTTTTATACTAAAATTACATAAAACTACAAATAAAATAACTATATTATATATTTAAACACCTAACCCTACTCAAATAATTTAAATCTACACTAAAAAATTACTAAGTTACCAAAAACTAACAACTAAGTTACAAAAAATAACAAACACTAAGTTACACAAAAAAATAAACACTAAGTTGCAAAAAATAAAAAAGAAATTATCAAAGATTTAAACTAATTACACCTAATCTAAGGGCCCTATGAAAATAAAAAAGCCCCCCCAAAATAAAAAAAAACCTAACCTACAATAAACTACAAATAGCCCTTTTGCGGGGCATTGCCCCAAAGAAATCAGCTCTTTTACCTGTAGAAAGAAAAATACAAATACCCCCCAACAGTAAAACCCACCACCCACACAACCAACCCCCCAAATAAAAAGCTAACTCAAAAACCTAAGCTCCCCATTGCCCTGAAAAGGGCATTTGGATGGGCATTGCCCTTAAAAGGGCATTTAGCTCTATTGCAGCCCAAGTCTTAATCTAAAACTAAAACCCACCCGATAAACCCTTAAAAAATCCTAACACTAACCCCAGAAGATTTACTTACAGTTTTGAAGATCCGACATCCATCCTCCAAGAAGCCGGGAGAAGTCCTCAATGAAGCGGCTGAAGTCTTCATCCAAGCCCGCAGAAGTCTTCATCCAGATGGCATCTTCTATCTTCATCCATCCGGCACGGAGCGGCTCCATCTTCAAGACATCCGACGTGGAGCATCCTCTTCTTTCCGACGACTACCCACGAATGAAGTTTCCTTTAAATGACGTCATCCAAGATGGCGTCCCTTCGATTCCGATTGCCTGAAAGAATTCTATCAGCCAATCGCAATTAAGGTTTAAAAAATCCTATTGGCTGTTGCAATCAGCCAATAGGATTGAGCTTTCATCCTATTGGATCAGCCAATAGGATGAAAGATCAATCCTATTGGCTGATAGGATTTTTTCAACCTTAATTCCGATCAGCCTATCGGAATCTAAGGGATGCCATCTTGGATGACGTCATTTAAAGGAACCTTCATTCGTCTGTAGTCGTCGGAAAGAAGAGGATACTCCGCGTCGGATGTCTTGAAGATGGAGCCACTCCGCACCGGATGGATGAAGATAGAAGATTTCGTCTGGATGAAGACTAATGCGGATTTGGAAAAAGACTTTGGCCGCTTCGTTGAGGACTTCTCCTGGCTTCTTGGAGGATGGATGTCGGATCTTCAAAACTGTAAGTAAATCTTCTGGGTTTAGTGTTAGGATGTTTTAAGGGTTTATTGGGTGGGTTTTAGTTTTAGATTAGGTCTTGGGCTGCAATAGAGCTAAATGCCCTTTTAAGGGCAATGCCCATCCAAATGCCCTTTTCAGGGCAATGGGGAGCTTAGGTTTTTTGAGTTAGCTTTTTATTTGGGGGGTTGGTTGTGTGGGTGGTAGGTTTTACTATTGGGGGGGTATTTGCATTTTTTTTTTTTACAGGTAAAAGAGCTGATTTCTTTGTGCCAATGCCCTGCAAAAGGCCCTTTTAAGGGCTATTTGTAGTTTATTGTAGGTTAGGGGGTTTTTTATTTGGGGTGGGCCCTTAGATTAGGTGTAATTAGTTTAAATCTTTGATAATTTCTTTTTTATTTTTTGTAATTTAGTGTTTATTTTTTGTGTAACTTAGTGTTAAGTTATTTTTTGTATCTTAGTTGTTAGTTTTTGGTAACTTAATAATTTTTTAGTGTAGATTTAAATTATTTGAGTAGGGTTATGTGTTTAAATATATAATATAGTTAATTTAATTTATAGTTTAATGTAATTTTAGTATAAAAGTTAGGTTAGATTATTTTTTATTTGAATATAGTTTAATGTAATTTTAGTTAAAAACTTAGGTTAGATTAATTATTAATTTAATACAGTTTAATGTAATTTTATTATAATAGATACAGTCGGTTAATTATTAATTTAATATAGTTTAATGTAATTTTATTATAATAGTTAGGAGAGATTAATTAATAGTTCAATATAGTTTAATTTAAATCTAAGTTTAAATTTATTATAAGATAGGGATGAGTTAATATTTAAAGTGAAGGTTAAGTTACCTTTTTCTTTATCCTGAATTAGATTAATTGACCAAAATTAGTAGGAGTTTCATTCATCATCTTTTACACAAATGTCGATGTAAAAAGTTATCACTGTAATAAATAACGATTTTTAGCTGATCCGATTCAACCCGTTTTCTATTTTTTTTTTTACCTCCAGATCACGTTCTCCTAACATCCAATTGCAATTCTGGCCGTTAGGTGCCCGTCAATCCACGTCACCCGTCTCCCTTTTAAACTGCGCATGCGTTACATTTAGAGTGTCAATCTTAAACTCGATACGCGCTCCCGTTTTGCGCAAGCGTATTCCATGTCATTAGGACTTGTATGAGTGTCTGCTTACGCATGCGCATTGGTGCAGGAAAGTTTAGACTATCGCATGCGCAAAAGTTGTCAGAATCGCCGATTCGCGCATGCGCAGTATAAATGAAGGTCGTGCACGCGCTTGGGAGATACGTATAGAGCGGGTGGGACCGCTCTATACGTCACAGCATTGAAACTCCGGAAATATAGGTGGGGAGGAGCATACATGGAAACGGTAGGAGTATAATAATATAAATATAATAATCATATTGATTAAAAATTGAAAAATAAAGTTAGCGATCAGCTTCTTATAGTAAAAATAGACACATTTATGTCTTATGATAGAGTAAAATTTACCTTCACTTTAATATAAAGTTAGCGGGTTGTTAGGTTTAGGGGTTAATAGTTTAATTTAGTTTATGGCGATGTGGGGGGGCTGGCAGTTTAGGGGTTAATACATTTATTTAGTTGCGGTGGGCTCCAGGAGCGGCAGGATAGGGGTTAATGACTTTATGTAGGTGGTGGCGGATTAGGGGGTGGCAGATTAGGGGTTAATACGTATAATGTAGGTGGCGGTGGGCTCCGGGAGCAGAGGAATAGGGGTTAATAAATTTATTAGAGTTGCAGTGGGCTCCGGGAGCAGCGGGATGGGGTTAATAACTTTATTTAGTTGCGGCGGGGTCCGGGAGCGGCGGTATAGGGGTTAATCAGTTTAGTATAGTGTGGGTGTTTAGTGACAGTATACAAATAAAGCTGTGAAAAAGCCAAAGAGCAGCGAGATCGATGACTGTTAGTTAACAACAGTCCGCTGCTCATCGCCCCGTACTTGGTGCGCGGCTTTTTGACAGCTTTTTTGGTAACTATGGAGAGCATATTCAGGTCCGCGGCAGCGATGTTAGGCGAGCTTATTGGCGCCGGCGAAGGCAGCACAGTTGACGCTTTGATAAATAGGCCCCAGAGCATGCAATTTTAAGCAACTTCCTAATTTACTCCTATTATCAATATTTATTAATTCTCTTGCTACCTTTATTTGAAAAAGCAGGAATTTAAGCTAAGGAGCCAGCCCATTTTTGGTTCAGCACCTTGATTGTGCTTGCTGATTGGTGGCTAAATGTACCCACCAATCAGCAAGTGCTGTATTTTTACTGCTCCAGTTGTTCTAAGTGTAAGAATGGTGAACTGGTCAAGTAAGCTGCATGACTGAACCTCACTCTGATACTGACTACTTCAGCCACTCATTATGTTACCATTGTTTGATAACTATAGGAGACTCAGGATCTGAAGGCAAAAGAAGCCTCCAGTCCTGGAGCAACAGGTTACTTTATATAACACTTTTGCTACTAATCAGATTCCCACTATTTTGAGTTTCTAGTACCCCTGTAATAATGAAGGGAAAGCCTGTTGTATTCCATCTCCATCATGTCTCTGAAATATTTATATTGTAACCAGGATTCAACCTACATATGAAGAGGCTATGCCCCACATAACAATGTAGGCCACCGTGCTGTGATATAGGCCAACATTTCGAGTAGTATTGTACTACCTGGTTAACGTTTAGTGCACAATCAGGCATCATATCCAATACATCAGAAATAAGGCATACTAGGGTTGCCACCTCAGCCATGTTTTCCTGGACACCTTTGAGTTATGCTTGTTGCAGGGTAAGAAGGGAGGATCATGTATTGTGCTGTTAATCAGAGGCATAATACATGTTCCACCCTGCTTACCCTGCAGCAACTCATAAGTGCCCAGAAAACACGGCCGAGGTGGCAACCCTATGCCATACCTAGTGGTTTTATAGATCTCTATGATCTAAACATAAAAACTTTAAAAAAGGATCTCTAAAGAGGTACAAGTAATACCCTTTATGTCCAATACTAGATTATAATTATTTAAAAAAAACAACAATCCACCCATCTTACTTAGGTCAATGTCATATTCACTGTGAGGTATATCATTTCTATTGTTATGGCATTCATACTTTTTATACTCAGACTGAAAAAGATCTATTTGACTTTTTAATTTAATATTTCAGAACAAAATGTAATAAATGCTAGCATCTTTAGTTTAAGTGAGATGAAGTTTGACTGCTCCACTTACAATTAAAGTGGTTTAAAAATAGGGCTAGATTACAAGTGGAGCGTAAACTGCGTTAACTCCCCCATAGGAGCAAAAAAGTGGAAAAAAACACCATACTCGCATGCAAACCCGATCGCATATTCTCAAGTGCGCTAACCCGACTTGAAAATATTAATATTTCACATTCCAATGTTCTGCACATAGCAGAATACATTCTATTTATTCATAAATACACATTTCAACATATATCTGATGTGTTTTTTTAAAAATATATATTTATATATATATATATATATATATATATATATATACATGATTATATCTAGGTATAGATATATGCAGGTATTTATAGGAATATCTTTTCATATAATACATAGAAAATATTCTGCTATGTACAGAACATTGGAATGTGAAATATTTACAGTAAATATTGTCACGGATACCAGGCAGCCAAGACTACCTTCACCCCCGATCCTACCTGAATTACTGTGGTTTGCACACTGCACTGTGTGCCCCAAACTCCCTCCCTCTTGTGTTCTCACTGCTTATACTTCAGCTTGAAAAGATCTGATCTCTTGCCGCTTGGCTCCTTCCTGGCTGGCCAAAATTATGGAACTACTAGCCGGCCAGGCTACCCAGGAATCCCGCTCAACACCTGAGACCTCATTTTTTTGAGCCTTTTTTAAAAAAATTTGTGCAACATTTTTTTCTTAAAATAATTTTTATTAGATAGTGTTATTATGGTTGTAACTGTACTTTGTAGTGTATTTTTGATGTGTTTTGTCAGACTTTTGTTGTTTCATGTTAACCAGAGCTCTGAGATCATGCTAACCCAATGCGCGTTACCTTAGATTGCGCTCAGACGATCGCGTTTACTTTCAACTTGTAATACGAACAGAAAACCCAATGGCCTCTAGTTGGAGGAGCTGGAATTCCGCAGTGTATTTGTGGCGAGGCTGATTCGCCTTAGTTATCAAGCCCTACAGCCCAGCAAAAGTAGAATATAGTGATGTAACCTAAGATCCGCCGGTCTCAGTCCGACACAGATCGATGGTTACGTCACTACAGATGTTCCAAACGCAAGCTCGGCACAATCTGACTACTTTTGGTAGTTATCAAACTACTACCAGGTACGCTCGCCACTTTTCCGGGCCAGGGTACCTGGATTTCAATCCGCCGCCCTGGAGGCGGCAGATCCCATAGGAATCAATGGGAGTCTGATAGCAGCGAGAGCTCATGTTCGCTGCTGCCCGATATCCCATACACCTAACACCCTAACATGTACCCCGAGTCTAAACACCCCTAATCTGCCCCCCCCCTACACCGCCGCCACCTACTTTATACATATTAACCCTTAAACCGCTCCTGGACCCCGCCGCAACTAAATAAACTTACTAACCCCTAAACCGCCGCTCCCGGACCCCGCTGCAACTATAATGAATAGATTGACCCCTAAACCGCCGCTCCCGGACCCCGCCGCCACCTACATGATACCTATTAACCCCTAATCTGCTGCCCCCTATACCGCTGCCACCTATATTAAATTTATTAACCCCTATCCTGCCCCCCCTATACCACCGCCACTATATTAAAGATGGCGTCCCTTGAATTCCGATTGGCTGATTCTATCAGCCAATCGAAATTAAGGTAGGAAAAATCTGATTGGCTGATTCAATCAGCCAATCAGATTGAAGCTCAATCCGATTGGCTGATCCAATCAGCCAATCGGATTGACCTCGCATTCTATTGGCTGTTCTATTGTTTTTCCTACCTTAATTCCGATTGGCTGATAGAATCCTATCAGCCAATCGGAATTCGAGGGACGCCATCTTGGATGACGTCCCTTAAAGGAACCTTCATTCGTCGTTAGTCCGTCGGGCCAGAAGGATGTTCTGCGTTGGAGGTCTGCAGGATGGAGCCGCGGTTGGATGAAGATAGAAGACCCCGCTTGGATGAAGACTTCTACCGGATGGAGGACCTCTTCTGCCCTGCTTGGATGAAGACTTTGGTCGGATGGAGGACCTCTTCTTGCCCCGCTTGGATGAAGAATTCGGCTCAGCTGAGTGAAGACGACTCAAGGTAGGGAGATCTTCAGGGGGTTAGTGTTAGGTTTTTTAAGGGGGGTTTGGGTGGGTTAGAGTAGGGGTATGTGGGTGGTGGGTTTTAATGTTGGGGGGGGTTGTATTTTTTTTTTACAGGTAAAAGAGCTGATTACTTTTGGGCAATACCCCGCAAAAAGCCCTTTTAAGGGCTGGTAAAAGAGCTGATTACTTGTAATTTAGAATAGGGTAGGGCATTTATTTATTTTGGGGGGCTTTATTATTTTATTAGGGGGCTTAGATTAGGTGTAATTAGTTTAAACTTGTAATTCTTTTTTTATTTTCTGTAATTTAGTGGGGGGGTTTTGTACTATAGTTTAGTTTATTTAATTGTATTTAATTTTAGGTAATTGTAGTTAATTTATTTAATTAATTTAATGATAGTGTAGTGTTAGGTTTAATTGTAACTTAGGTTAGGATTTATTTTACAGGTAATTTTGATATATTTTAGCTAGATAGTTATTAAATAGTTAATAACTATTTAATAACTATTCTACCTAGTTAAAATAAATACAAAGTTGCCTGTAAAATAAAAATAAATCCTAAAATAGCTACAATATAATTATTAATTATATTGTAGCTATCTTAGGGTTTATTTTACAGGTAAGTATTTATTTTTAAATAGGAATAATTTAGTTAATAATAGTAAGTTTTATTTAGATTTATTAAAATAATATTAATTTAGGGGGGTGTTAGTGTTAGACTTAGGTTTAGGGGTTAATAAGTTAATATAGGTGGTGGAGGTATAGGGGGGCAGGACAGGGGTTAATAAGTTTAATATATGTGGCGGCGGGGTCCGGGAGCGGTGGTTTAGGGGTTAAATATTTAATTTAGTTGCGGCGGGGTCTGGGAGCGGCGGTTTAGGGGTTAATGAGTTTAATGTAGGTGGCGGCGATGTAGTGGGGGGCAGGATAGGGGTTAATAAATGTAATGTAGGTGGCGGTGGGCTCCGGGTGCGGCGGTTTAGGGGTTAAACAATTTATTTAGTTGCGGTGGGGTCCGGGATCTGCAGGATAGGGGTTAATAACTTAAATATAGGTGGCGGCGGTATAGGGGCGGCAGATTAGGGGTTAATAGGTATAATGCGGCGGTTTAGGGGTTAATACATTTATTATAGTTGCGGCAGGGTCCAGGAGCGGCGGTTTAGGGGGTAATAACTTTATTTAGGTGGGGGGGCTCCAGGAGCAGCGGTTTAGGGGGTAAAAAAGTGTAGTTTAGTGTGGGTGCTTAGTGACAAGGTAGCAAGAAAGCTGCGAAGAAGCCGATGAGCAGTGAGATCGATGACTGTTAGTTAACAACAGTCCGCTGCTCATCGCTCCGTACTTGGTGCGCGGCTTCTTGACAGCTTTCTTGATAACTTTGGCGGAACGTATTCAGGTCTGCGGCAACGATGGTAGGCGAGCTTAGGCGAGCATATTGGGGCAGCGAATGCAGAAAAGTAGACGGCTTCATACATAGAGACCAATGTGTGCAAACAGCCACAATAAACCCCTTATCACTTGTATGTAACTGTTAATCTGGCCCTTAATAATTTCATTTATGAGCATTTTTCTATTAAAACAAAAAATAAATTATAAAATGTTGCTCTTTTTTTTTCTTCTTTCCATATTAACTTACAGTGCTTGAGGCTTGAGTTAATAAATGTCACCTATTTAAGGTTCATATGAATATTATGTTTCACTTAAATAATATTTTATTCTAAAAGGAACTGCAGAAGGCCTAGTCGTATGTAGTGACACTTGTTTTAAGTTTGATAGTTGGTTTTAAAAATTGGAAGCATATTTAAATACATAATTATTTAGAATATTTAACTATTTTCCTAGGTTTATAGCTAAAGAATTCAAAGTATATCCCTAACTGTGCTAACGTTTAAAGGTTTAAATTCTGTGCATGTAACCTAGGCACGCTTAGAAATCTGAGCACAAGCCCACGTTTCACATTGTATATAAGAAATGCTAAGAGCTCTTTGTATAATGCAGCCCTGCAACAGGCACATCAAAGAGATTTTTGGCATCAATGCTTGAAGACATTACACTTTCACTCAGAATACCTCAGAGGGTTTGCAAGCAGCATTACAATCAAACTGGCTGAATAATTTCTGTAGTGGTTCCTGAAAATAACATTGAATTCTTAAGCGCATAACGAAATAGAAATTCAAGAGAAAGGTTGTGATAGTTTTTTGTATTATTTATTCATTCAAATTTATTTACTGTATTTAAAAAGCTCTGAATGCAAAATACATTTGGTCAGAAGTGACGCGTTAATGATAGCTTGGGTCGCGATATCACTGGACAGAACCAACATAAGCATTCAATTTGATCCAAAGTAAATCTTATTTACCAGAGAATGATTATTGCGGCCTACATCACGCTATTTAAAAAAATAAAAAATTCTTAGACAGTTTTATTATGAGTGTAATTGTACATTTAAGTGTCATTTTGGTGTGTTTTTGTCACCTGCCCTGTCATATATATTTTATCCCTTAACCCTTTCTCCAACACGTTGAATAATTTTTCCTTATAAACCCTTTGTTCCCTTTTTATTAAAGGGACATGCCACCCACATTTTTTCTTTTATGATTTAGAAAGAGAATGCAATTATAAACATCTTTCTAATTTACTTATATTATCTAATTTGTTTTATTCTCTTGAAATTCTTTGATGAAAAGCATATCTAGATATGCTCACTAGCTGCTGATTGGTTGCTGCACATAGAAGCCTCGTGTGATTGGCTCACCATGTGCATTGCTTTTTCTTCAACTAAGGATATCTAGAAAATGAAGCAAAATAAATAATGGAAGTAAATTGTAATGTTTTTTAAATTTCTATTCTCTATCTGAGTCATGAAAGAAAGATTTTGGGTTTAGTGGCCCTTTAAGTCTTAGTTCTACCTCAATTTATTTATTTTTTTATATCACATTAAAGGGATAGGAAAGTCAAAATTAAACTTGCATGATTCAGATAGTGCTTGTAATTTTAATACACTTTTAAATTAACTTCTGTTTTCAAATTTGATTTGTTCTCTTGGTATCCTTTGTTGGAAAAGAATACGCACATATCCTACACTAGTGGGAGCTAGCTGCTGATTGGTGCCTGCACACATTTGTGTCATGTTATTGGCTTGCTATATGTGTTCAGCTAGCTGCCAATAGTGCAATGTTGTTCCTTCAGCAAAGGATAACAAGATAATGAAGCAAATTTAATAATATAAGGCCTAGATTTGGAGTTCGGCGGTAGCCGTCAAAACCAGCGTTAGAGGCTCCTAACGCTGGTTTTGGGCGCCCGCTGGTATTTGGAGTCAGTGATTAAAGGGTCTAACGCTCACTTTTCAGCCGCGACTTTTCCATACCGCAGATCCCCCTACGCCATTTGCGTAGCCTATCTTTTCAATGGGATCTTTCTAACGCCGGTATTTAGAGTCGTTTCTGAAGTGAGCGTTAGAGCTCTAACGACAAGATTCCAGCCGCCTGAAAATAGCAGGAGTTAAGAGCTTTCTGGCTAACGCCGGTTTATAAAGCTCTTAACTACTGTACCCTAAAGTACACTAACACCCATAAACTACCTATGTACCCCTAAACCGAGCTCCCCCCACATCGCCGCCACTCGATTAAAATTTTTAACCCCTAATCTGCCGACCGCCACCTACGTTATACTTATGTACCCCTAATCTGCTGCCCCTAACCCCGCCGACCCCTATATTATATTTCTTAACCCCTAACTTGCCCCCCACAACGTCGCCGCAAGCTACTTAAAATAATTAACCCCTAATCTTCCGACCGCAAATCGCCGCCACCTACGTTATCCCTATGTACCCCTAATCTGCTACCCCTAACACCGCCGACCCCTATATTATATTTATTAACCCCTAATCTGCCCCCCTCAACGTCGCCGACACCTGCCTACACTTATTAACCCCTAATCTGCCGAGCGGACCTGAGCGCTACTATAATAAAGTTATTAACCCCTAATCCGCCTCACTAACCCTATCATAAATAGTATTAACCCCTAATCTGCCCTCCCTAACATCGCCGACACCTAACTTCAATTATTAACCCCTAATCTGCCGACCGGAGCTCACCGCTATTCTAATAAATGTGTTAACCCCTAAAGCTAAGTCTAACCCTAACACTAACACCCCCCTAAGTTAAATATAATTTTTATCTAACGAAATAAATGAACTCTTATTAAATAAATGATTCCTATTTAAAGCTAAATACTTACCTGTAAAATACATCCTAATATAGCTACAATATAAATTATAATTATATTATAGCTATTTTAGGATTAATATTTATTTTACAGGTAACTTTGTAATTATTTTAACCAGGTACAATAGCTATTAAATAGTTAAGAACTATTTAATAGTTACCTAGTTAAAATAATAACAAAATTACCTGTAAAATAAGTCCTAACCTAAGATATAATTAAACCTAACACTACCCTATCAATAAAATAATTAAATAAACTACCTACAATTACCTACAATTAACCTAACACTACACTATCAATAAATTAATTAAACACAATTCCTACAAATAAATACAATTAAATAAACTAGCTAAAGTACAAAAAATAAAAAAGATCTAAGTTACAGAAAATAAAAAAATATTTACAAACATAATAAAAATATTACAACAATTTTAAACTAATTACACCTACTCTAAGCCCCCTAATAAAATAACAAAGCCCCCCAAAATAAAAAATTCCCTACCCTATTCTAAATTAAAAAAGTTACAAGCTCTTTTACCTTACCAGCCCTGAACAGGGCCCTTTGCGGGGCATGCCCCAAGAAGTTCAGCTCTTTTGCCTGTAAAAGAATAAATACAATACCCCCCCCCAACATTACAACCCACCACCCATATACCCCTAATCTAACCCAAACCCCCCTTAAATAAACCTAACACTAAGCCCCTGAAGATCTTCCTACCTTGTCTTCACCATACCAGGTTCACCGATCCGTCCTGAAGAGCTCCTCCGATGTCCTGATCCAAGCCCAAGCGGGGGCTGAAGAGGTCCATGATCCGGTCAAAGTCTTCATCCAAGCGGGGCAGAAGAGGATCTTCCATCCGATTGAAGTCATCATCCAGGCGGCATCTTCGATCTTCTTCCATCCGGAGCGAAGCGGCAGGATCCTGAAGACATCCAGCGCGGAACATCCATCCGGACCGACGACTGAACGACGAATGACTGTTCCTTTAAGGGACGTCATCCAAGATGGCGTCCCTCGAATTCCGATTGGCTGATAGGATTCTATCAGCCAATCGGAATTAAGGTAGGAATTTTCTGATTGGCTGATGGAATCAGCCAATCAGAATCAAGTTCAATCCGATTGGCTGATCCAATCAGCCAATCAGATTGAGCTCGCATTCTATTGGCTGTTCCGATCAGCCAATAGAATGCGAGCTCAATCTGATTGGCTGATTGGATCGGCCAATCGGATTGAACTAGATTCTGATTGGCTGATTCCATCAGCCAATCAGAAAATTCCTACCTTAATTCCGATTGGCTGATAGAATCCTATCAGCCAATCGGAATTCGAGGGACGCCATCTTGGATGACGTCCCTTAAAGGAACAGTCATTCGTCGTTCAGTCGTCGGTCCGGATGGATGTTCCGCGCTGGATGTCTTCAGGATCCTGCCTCTTCGCTCCGGATGGAAGAAGATCGAAGATGCCGCCTGGATGATGACTTCAATCGGATGGAAGATCCTCTTCTGCCCCGCTTGGATGAAGACTTTGACCGGATCATGGACCTCTTTAGCCCCCGCTTGGGCTTGGATCAGGACATCGGAGGAGCTCTTCAGGACGGATCGGTGAACCTGGTATGGTGAAGACAAGGTAGGAAGATCTTCAGGGGCTTAGTGTTAGGTTTATTTAAGGGGGGTTTGGGTTAGATTAGGGGTATGTGGGTGGTGGGTTGTAATGTTGGGGGGGGGGGCTATTGTATTTATTCTTTTACAGGCAAAAGAGCTGAACTTCTTGGGGCATGCCCCGCAAAGGGCCCTGTTCAGGGCTGGTAAGGTAAAAGAGCTTGTAACTTTTTTAATTTAGAATAGGGTAGGGAATTTTTTATTTTGGGGGGCTTTGTTATTTTATTAGGGGGCTTAGAGTAGGTGTAATTAGTTTAAAATTGTTGTAATATTTTTATTATGTTTGTAAATATTTTTTTATTTTCTGTAACTTAGATCTTTTTTATTTTTTGTACTTTAGCTAGTTTATTTAATTGTATTTATTTGTAGGAATTGTGTTTAATTAATTTATTGATAGTGTAGTGTTAGGTTAATTGTAGGTAATTGTAGGTAGTTTATTTAATTATTTTATTGATAGGGTAGTGTTAGGTTTAATTATATCTTAGGTTAGGACTTATTTTACAGGTAATTTTGTTATTATTTTAACTAGGTAACTATTAAATAGTTCTTAACTATTTAATAGCTATTGTACCTGGTTAAAATAATTACAAAGTTACCTGTAAAATAAATATTAATCCTAAAATAGCTATAATATAATTATAATTTATATTTTAGCTATATTAGGATGTATTTTACAGGTAAGTATTTAGCTTTAAATAGGAATCATTTATTTAATAAGAGTTAATTTATTTCGTTAGATAAAAATTATATTTAACTTAGGGGGGTGTTAGTGTTAGGGTTAGACTTAGCTTTAGGGGTTAA